>NC_092774.1:18689175-18889175 GCF_047496795.1 Chiloscyllium punctatum
TGGACAGCGAAGGAATCGTCAAGGGTCAGTGCGTCTTTGTGGGGGGTTTTAAGCAAATGGTCAACTGCTTTCTTGCAGCTGGATAACTACCTAGTCCCTCGCATCGAGGGTTTATATAGACCACAGGGCAGTGCTGCCCAGCCCGAATTGAGTGGTTGGCTCTAATATTAAGTGTGTCTCATTATAAGTTGGTAAACCATCCGGGAGGCCAAGAAGCAGATGCCTTGAGTCACCTCTGGCTGGCATTGACACCACCCATGGCACTGCCACGGGGAGAGAATGTAATGGTTATAAATTTTCAGGACACACGTACCAGTCACAGCTGACAATGTCGGACTTCGGCCTCAGGGAGATCGGGTGCTGGCAGAACTGACCCACCTGGTGGTGATGGGGAAACCCAAGAGACCCGTCGCGCCCAGAATCCGAACCTTTTTTTTGGACCCAGCGACACCAGATCACAGCAGAGGACGGTGTATTATTACGGGTGGGGGGGGGTGGGGGGGAGCGAGAGGGATTGTCCTGAGCCAAGATGGCCGCCAGAACCTGACTGAACTCCACCAGTTGTCTTGTGAAAATGAAGATGTTGCCATGAGGTTACGTCTGGTAGCCAGGATTCGGTGCAGACATAGTTGCGTTGAGAGGGCAGTACCCAGAGAACCACCAAGGACAAAAATTACTGCCCACAGGTCTCCCATATTCGTCAACTCTGGACTCAGTCACATGTTGACTTTGCAGCTCTTTCCATTGACCTAATGTTCTCAGTTACTGTGGACACCCACACACACAGTGGATTGGACGTGGTGGACACAGTATATTTGTCAAACACGGGCAGCCGTAGAAAAACCGCACACATCTTTTGCGATACACCAGCTCCCGGGAGTACTGGTCACAGGCAACGGGCCATCGTTTACCAGCAGGGAGTTTGAGAGATTCCGAAAGTCGAATGATATTCGACGTCTAAGGACAGCTCCATCACCATCCATCGTTCAATGGTCTGGCGAAAAGAGCAGTCCAAGCGTGAAAGGCTGGCTTAAAGAAAACACCCTCCAGCGTCCCGAGCTCCCAAACTAGCCCATTACCGATTTGATTGTCAGTGACTCCTCATGGGACCAGGGGGGCTAGCCCCAGCTGAGTCGCTAATGGGGGGAGAAGGCATTCCCAACAGGTTCGATCTGACCCTTCCAGACCTAGGCAAGAGGCTGGAATGACGTTAGGAATGCCAATACCTACAGAAGACTCCGCTAAGTGAAAGAGACAGCCTACTTCGGGGGGGGGGGACAAAATGGCCGTGGACGGTTGATGCAAGGTCAGGTCCAGTGACGCATCACCCTCAGGTAGGTGTGACCATCCTGGGCGAGCGTGTGGGAGTGAAACACACCCAGCTCCTTCCTGATCGCTCCAAACGCCGTGGGCTCTCCCCCTTCTCGTCAAGCGTCGAAGAGACCTGGGAATAGACACTGCCGATTCCGCCACCTCGACCCCCTCTACAGCCTGAAGAGGGGACCTTTGTGGGCAGAGGAGGTGGGCACGACTGTGCGTTCCACACCGCCCTGATCAGAGGCAGAGTTGGAGATACCCGACCCGGTGTCGGGATGGCCCAGGAAGAGCGACCAAAACAAAAAGGGACGGCCTATGCCCTCGGGCTCAGGGAGGGAGGGATGTAGCCATTTGGGATCCAGGCCTCTGTGGAGTTAGTTCAGGTGAAATGATGGGAACTGATGTGAACAGACAACTCTGCAAGTGCATGGCTGATGCATTTGCCCCTCAAAAGGCCAGTTTGTTGTGGAAAAAACTGGAGCCTATGTTTTTGCCCATCAGACTGACACTGACTCTGCCCATCCCAGGCATCTCCCAGCTCTCCTTGGGCAGTTCATGTTGACTGAGACCCCCCCCCCCCCCCCGCCATGTTGACACCCACCACACCATTACTAACGGCTCTTACTCCTTAAACATCAAAGTTCCCCCACCCCACTCACTGTGACTGTTCTTGTCAACTCCGTATCCCCCAACTGCTGCTGCTGCCTACCCTCTCTAGGGTTGAGTCTCTCCACCTCCCTACGGCTATGACGTGCCTCCTTTCCCCTCTCCCCAGCTCTCCGCCAATGCTCATTCAGCATCCCCTCCCCCCCCCCCAGCACTGACTGTCCTCTGCCCACCCTGACCAATTTGAACGGGCAGTCCTGACCAATAACTGAGCAGGCCCCTGGCCATTCCCTTGCACAGCTTCCTGACTGAATCCCCGATGCCATCAATTGGTACCGGAATCCTTGCATCACATTTCTGCCGGGCGGCCACAATCCCCTTTCTCAATACAGGCCCTTACGCCTGCAGTAGTGCTTACCAAACTGTTTCCCACTGCGACCCCATTTCACAGCTTAAAAATCGTAGCGACTCTGCAGTGAGAGCGGGCTAAGGGTGTCTGGGAGAGTGGGAGTTTGACAGTGGGTGATGCTGCCTTGCTGTTACGGTTCCAGCTTGTGACCCTACCTGTGGTCCCAACCCTCCCCCCCCCCTCAGGAAGCTCGAGACAGAGTGCTAACCCCATGACACAAGTACTCACTTTAAATCCTCACAGTCCCAGACTGAGAGAAATAGGAGGAGAAGTGGTCAAGGGGGGGAATGCTGGGTATATGCCTACCATTGACAACAAAAGGCCTTTGAATAGGCAGCACAGAGTCAAGTCGTGACTCAAGTCCGGGCTTGATGCATCAAAGGACAGACTGCAGCATGGCGAGCTCACTGACCACGGAAATATTAGCATCAGGGCTGAAGGGGAATTGTTCAAAACCAGTGGAGACAGCGTTCTGTGTTGTCTCGCAGACCTGGGGCGAGGAGGAAGTTCTTCACCCAGAGTCATACAGCGCAGAAACACACCCTTCGGCCCAACCCATCCATGCTGACCTTAATCCCAAACTAAACTCATCCCACCTGCCTGCATGTTGCCCAAATCCCTCCAAACGTTTCTTATTCATGTACACGTCCAACTGCCTTTTAACGGTTGTCACTTGTACACACATCCACCACTTCCTCTGGAGGTTCGTTCCACAGATGAACCACTCGCTGTGTAAAAACGCTGCCCCCCAACTCTCTTTTTTAAAAAAATCTTTCTCCTCGTGCCTTTAAAACGTGTCCCCTCGTCTTGCACTCCCCCACCCTGGGGAAAAAGACAGCTGCTATTCACTTTATCTATACACCTCATGCTTTTTATAAACCTAGATAAGATCACCCCCGCCAACCCCCTGAGCACCAGTCAGTCCAGCCTCTCCTTAGAACTCAGACCCTTCGTCCCCGGCAATATCCTGGTGAATCTCATTGGAGCCATCTCCAGTTTAATACCCTTCCGACGTCAGAGCACCTTGAGAACGTCCAACTCACTACGTTGCAGTGATCAATGGATATAAGGGGCAGCCGGAGAAAATGGGTGGGTGGGTGAATCAAAGGATATAGTGACGGTGGAGGTGGGGGACCAACAGGGAAAGGTGGGAGCAGACCTGTGTGATCCTGAGGTCTGCTTTTATGCTGTAAACACCTCTGCAGCTCTGCTCCTGAGTGTGCTTTCTTTGCTAACCTTCCCACCCTCTTCTCCCGTCCAGGATGGAGGGTGGCTACTGCAGGGAAATACCCTTCACCGACAGTACCTACATGAGGGAGGTCCAACGCAGGATAGACAGTGACTATAAGGTAAGATCCGAACCCACGTCCTCCGGCCGGCGGACGGGGGGGGGGAAAATGAATGCTCCTCACTCCACACCCCCCCAGGGGGGCCAGCTCTTTGACCCTCGGCCGCACAGGTCCCGCATTTATCTGGAGCCTGTCGCCACCGCAGGATGTCCGGCAGCCCGCTGAAACCCTTTCCCTGTCCCCAGGCAAAGTCGCCGTCAAAGTGTGGGAGCAGCAAAGGATGTTGTATTGGCTGCACCCTTTCGACTGGCTGCACACATATTCCGTGGACAGAAATGAAGGAATTCGGATGCTCGCTCTCAGACGGAGTGGGATTCACCTCAGGGGGGGGGGGGGGGTGGGGGGAGTAGACTCCCTCAGATCCTCGCGATTACGAGAAAGCGAGAACTACAGATGCTGGAGGTCAGAGTGGAAAAGTGCGGTGCTGGAAAAGCATTCGAGGAGCAGGAGAGTCGACGCTTTGGGCAAAACCCCCTCATGTACCTGAAACCTCGACTCTCCTGCTTGACTGGCCGTGCTTTTCCAACGCCACGCTCCTCGTGATCAGGCCTGACCAAAAGTAGTTATTCTGATTCCTATCACACAGTAAACCTTCTCGCCCATCTAAGAACAGTGCCTCTTCTGTAGACAGTGCATCCCAGTCAGACAAACAAGGGCAGGACTTATATAATTAAAAGCAGGGCCTTGAGTAATGTTATCGAACAGAGAGACCGAGGGCTTCAGGTCCATAATTCTTTGAAGCTCCTAGGATGGTTAAGAAGACGTTTAGCAGATGAAACACCTTTTGAGTATAGCAGCTGGGATGTTATGTTGAGGTTGTTCAGGATCTCAAAGATGTTGTGAAACTTGAAAGGGTTCAGTAAACATTCACAAGGATGTTGCCAGGGTTGGAGGGTTTGAGCTACAGGGAGAGGCTGAACAGGCCGGGGCTGTTTTCCCTGGAGTGTCGGAGGCTGAGGGGTGATCTTATAGAGGTTTGGCTAACAGGAAGCAACAAATAAGGAGAAACAATTGGGAATTTTTCAGGCCGGCAGGACGTCAAAAGTGGTGTGTGTTACGGCCCAGGCCAGATCCGACACTCCAGGGAAAACAGCCCCAGCCTGTTCAGCCTCTCCCTGTAGCTCAAACCCTCCAACCCTGGCAACATCCTTGTAAATCTTTTCTGAACCCTTCCAAGTTTCACAACATCTTTCCGATAGGAAGGAGACCAGAATTGCACCCAATATTCCAACAGTGGCCCTAACCAATGTCCTGTACAGCCCCAACCTGACCTCCCAACTCCTGTACTCAATACTCTGCCCAATAAAGGAGAGCATACCAAACGCCTCCTTCACTATCCTATCGACCTGCAACTCCACTTTCAAGGAGCTATGAACCTGCACTCCAAGGTGCCCTTGTTCATGAACGCTTCCCAGGACCTTACCATTAAGTGTATAAATCCTGCTAAGATTTGCTTTCCCAAAATTGCAGCACCTCGCGTTTTACCTGAATTAAACTCCATCTGCCACCCCTCAGCCCATTGGCCCATCTGGTCCCGATCCTGTTGTAATCTGAGGTAACCCTCTTTGGTGTCCAGTACACCCTCCAATTTTGGGGTCATCTGCAAACTGACTAACTGTCCCTCTTATGCTGGTATCCAAATCATTGATGTCAATGACGAAAAGTAGAGGACCCTTGTGGCCCTCCACTGGTCACAGGCCTCCAGTCTGAAAAACAACCCTCCACTAACCATCCTGAGACATTTGTTTTAATTCGGTCGCTGCTGACTGTTTTAAGCTCGAGGGGCTACAGGTTTAGCCTTTCCTCACGATGCAGTCTGCTGATTCCAGTTATTAGTCGAGTAAAACTTCTCGGAACTGCTTCCAGTGCATTAATGTCCTTCTGTAAGTAAGGTGGCCAGTACTGTACACAGTAATCCAGCTGTGCTCTCACCAATGCCCTGTGTAATGAAAACGTAAGCTCCCCGCACTTGTATGCAATTCCCCTTCACAATAAAGCGAATATTCTCTGATCTCTCCTGATCACTTGCTCGAGCTGTACACTGACCTTTTGTGATCCATGCACAAGGGCACCCAGACCCCTCTGCATCTCAGAGCTCATACTTTCCCACATTGTGCTCCCAATCTTTGTACACTCACTTAGCCAGTTCCCTTTCGTAGGTTCCTTATGTCCACTTCACAACTCGGTTTCAGACCTAGCGTTGTGTCATCAGCAAATTGACCGAATATACTTTTATCCAAATTGTTCACGTAAATTGTAAAGGGCTGAGGCCATGACCTGATCAGCTGCACCCGAGAGCTCGGTGGGAAGCGAGAGAAGTGATTGCTGGGCCTCTTGCTGAGATATTTGTATCATCGATAGTCACAGGCGAGGTGCCAGAAGACTGGAGGTTGGCGAACGTGGTGCCACTGTTTAAGAAGGGCGGTAAAGACAAGCCAGGGAACTATAGACCGGTGAGAGGGGTGATCTTGTAGAGGTTTACAAAATTGTGAGGGGCTTGGATAGGATAAATAGACAAAGTATTTTCCCTGGGGTGGGGGAGTCCAAAACTAGAGGGGCATAGGTTTAGGGTGAGAGGGGGAAAGGGAGCTGAGGGGCAACGTTTTCATGCAGAGGGTGGTACGTGTGTGGAATGAGCTGCCAGAGGATGTGGTGGAGGCTGGTACAATTGCAATATTTAAGAGGCATTTGGATGGGTATATGAATAGGAAGGATTTGGAGGGATATGGGCCGGGTGCTGGCAGGTGGGACTAGATTGGGTTGGGATATCTGGGTCAGCATGGACGGGTTGGGCCGAAGGGTCTGTTTCCGTGCTGTCCATCTCTGTGACACTCTGATCCCAGTAGCATATGTGACAGTGCTGCTCCTTTAACAAGGTTATATTGTCCTTGGTTTTTCTCAGGAGGCCGTAAAGACACAGGTTCTGAAAAGTCTGGGGTCGAAGGGTTTCAGGGCCAGTTTGATTATAGCTAACAGATATTGCTTCAGGCAAAAGGCGTTCAAGTTAAAAAACACTTGTCCAATAAAAGGGGAATGGCCAATCCTCCCAGCTCTGGTTTGGTTTGGTTTACAAGCAGTGTTGTTTTGGAGGCTGCTGATCCAAGGAACAGCTACATGAAAGAAGCAGATCCTCATTGATACTCTCTTTCTAACATCTCTGCCCTGTAAGACCCTGGGTTTGATTTCCCTTTTGTGCCAGGGGGGTGTTTATGGGGGATTGTTGCAAGCATTTGGAACAGCATCATGAGGCTGGGATGATCTGTTGGGTGTTCAGATAGGTTAAGTTATTCAGTATTCTGTTCTGTCTTGTTGGCGTTTCACTCGGTGGTCTTGTGAATCAACTCTGTTTGGTTTAAAACCAAGTGGTTTGACCAGCGGTGTCCCTCCCGGAATATCGAGCAAGAGTTAGGGTCTGGGCCACTTTCTTGAAATGTTTGAGAGGACCTGGCCTGGGCCGTAACACACACCGCTCGTGACGTCCTGCCGGCCTGAAAAAACTCCCAACTGTTTCTCCTTATTTGTTGCTTCCTGTTAGCCAACCGACCCTATATCCATGTGAAAATGTTACCCCCTTCACCATGATCTTTTATTTCCTGCAATAAGCTTTGATATGACACTGGAAATCGAACGGTGATACATCCTCGGGTTCTCCTTTACCCAAAGCCCAAGTAACTTCTTCAGCAACCTCCAATAAATTAGTTAAGCACGATATCCCTTTGACAAGACCATGTTGGCTCTGCCTGATGACCTTGAACTTATCCAAATGCCCCGATAATAATGTCTTTAATAAACCCAGGGTCTTCCAACACTTTCCCTCTGACAGATGTTAAACAGCTGGCCTGTCGTTCCCTGCTTTCTGCTGACTTTGCTTTGTGAAGACACGAGTTACATTAGCCACTTATCGGTTCGAAAAGAACTTTCCTCAAATGCTAATGCACTTTGGAAAATGAAAACCAACGCCTAAACTATTTCACAGGCGGCTTCTCTTAAGGCCCGAGGATCATATGCGTCAGGACCTGGGCACTTGTCAGCTCGCCATTCCAACAATTTACTTGCTGCTACTTCCCTGGTAATTTTCCTGTGTTGATCCCTCTCTTTCAATTTCTGATTTACAGCTATTTCCAGTATGGTGTGTTACTGAACAAAGAGACCTTGGGGTGTAGGTTCATAGCTCCTTGAAAGTGGAGTCGCAGGTCGATAGGATAGTGAAGGAGGTGTTTGGTATGCCCTCCTTTATTGGTCAGAGTATTGAGTACAGGAGTTGGGAGGTCATGTTGCGGCTGTACAGGACATTGGTTAGGGCCACTGTTGAGATATTGCGGGCAATTCTGGTCTCCTTCCTATCGGAAAGATGTTGTGAAACTTGAAAGGGTTCAGAAAAGATTTATAAGGATGTCGCCAGGGTTGGAGGGTTTGAGCTACAGGGAGAGGCTGAACTGGCTGGGGCTGTTTTCCCCGGAGCGTCGGAGGCTGAGGGGTAACCTTATAGAGGTTTATAACATCATCAGGGGGCACGGATAGGGTCTTTCCCCTGGGGTTGGGGAGTCCGTGCTGTACATCTCTATGACTCTATGACGTTCTGTTGTTTGTATCCTCTCTTGTGAAAACCATTGCAAAACATCTGTTCAAATTGTCTGCTATCTCTTTATCCTCCGTTATTAATTTCCCAGACTCATTTTCTGTCGGCAACACTGACTTTGTTTCAAATATCTAAATAAATTTCCAATCTGTTTAATGTTTCCAACTAACTTACTAAATTTTCCTTCCTTATTAATCTTTTAATGATTCTTTGTTTGGTTTTGTATTATGTCCAATCTTCTGACCTGCCAGCTATCGTTGTGGAATTATACGTCTTTTATTTGAATTTGATACTACCTTTGACATTTTTAGCTGATTAACTAAGGTCCGTCCCTCAGAATCTATCTTATTTTTAGCAAGTATTCTCTTCCCTGACCCAAGTGAGAAACAGTCTCCAGCTTCTCTTAGTTTTTCTGCATATCTGAAACTTGGGGAAAATGTGCTGTCTGTTGCCTGCAAAAATACCCCCGCGCTGACAGAAAAAAAAAATACAAATGAATGATCCTCCACCGTCCTTCCCTGGTTCAGATGCACCAGGGTCAGCAAGCAGCCCCCACTCCAAACACTCCCTCCCAATACATGAACCTCTGGCCCCTGATGGCTGGCAACGCAGTAGTTTGCAGGTTACCACAAGTCCGATGGCGCGTGGGTACACATGCGCGCCCGCACAACACACAGAGTTACGAGAGGAGGCGAGGACTTTTCTACCCACCAAGCATGTCAGCTCTGAATCACCAGGCCTCCAAGGAATATTGGATGAGTGGTGCCCCACTGAACTCATCTCGACCTACCTCGACACTGTCCTATTCCCCCCTAGTCCAGAAACTCCCCACATACGTTTGAGACACCACCCACGCCCTCCACCTCCTCCAAGACTTCAGTTTCCCCGGCCCCCAACGCCTCATCTTCACCACGGATATCCAATCCCTCTACACCTCCATCTGCTATGACCAGGGCCTCCAAGCCCTCCGTTTTTTCCTCTCCAGACGTCCCCAACAGTACCCTTCCACCGACACTCTCATTCGTTTGGCCGAACTGGTCCTCACCCTTAACAATTTCTCCTTTGAATCCTCCCACTTCCTCCAGACCAAAGGCGTAGCCATGGGCACACGTATGGGCCCCAGCTATGCCTGTCTCTTTGTTGGCTATGTAGAACAGTTGATCTTCCGTAATTACACCGGAACCACTCCCCACCTCTTCCTCCGCTACATTGATGACTGCATTGGCGCCACCTCGTGCTCCCGTGAGGAGGTTGAGCAATTCATCAACTTCACCAACACATTCCACCCTGACCTTAAATTTACCTGGACCATCTCTGACATCTCCCTCCCCTTCCTGGACCTCTCCATCTCCATTAGTGACGACCGACTTGACACTGACATTTTTTACAAACCCACCGATTCCCATAGCTACCTGGATTACACCTCTTCCCACTCTATCTCTTGCAAAAATGCCATCCCATATTCCCAATTTCTCCACCTCCGCCGGATCTGCTCCCAGGAGGACCAGTTCCACCACAGAACACACCAGATGGCCTCCTTCTTTAGAGACAGCAATTTCCCTTCCCACGTGGTTAAAGATGCCCTCCAATGCATCTCGTCCACATCCCGCACCTCCGCCCTCAGACCCCACCCCTCCAACCGTAACAAGGACAGAACACCCCTGGTGCTCACCTTCCACCCCACAAACCTTCGCATAAACCAAATCATCCGCCGACATTTCCGCCACCTCCAAACAGACCCCACCACCAGGGATATATTTCCCTCCCCACCCCTTTCCGCCTTCCGCAAAGACCGTTCCCTCCGTGACTACCTGGTCAGGTCCACACCCCCCTATGACCCACCCTCCCATTCTGGCACTTTCCCCTGCCCCCACAGGAACTGTAAAACCTGCACCCACACCTCCTCCCTCACCTCTATCCAAGGCCCTAAAGGAGCCTTCCACATCCATCAAAGTTTCACCTGCACATCCACCAATATCATTTATTGTATCCGTTGCTCCCGATGTGGTCTCCTCTACATTGGGGAGACTGGGCGCTTCCTAGCAGAACGCTTTAGGGAACATCTCCAGGACACCCGCACCAATCAGCCAAACCGCCCCGTGGCCCAACATTTCAACTCCCCCTCCCACTCTGCCGAGGACATGGAGGTCCTGGGCCTCCTTCACCGCCTCTCTCTCACCACCAGACGCCTGGAGGAAGAACGCCTCATCTTCCGCCTCGGAACACTTCAACCCCAGGGCATCAATGTGGACTTCAACAGCTTCCTCATTTCCCCTTCCCCCACCTCATCCTAGTTTCAAACTTCCAGCTCAGCACTGTCCCCATGACTTGTCGGGACTTGTCCGACCTGCCTATCTCCTTTTCCACCTATCCATTCCACCCTCTCCTCCTTGACCTATCACCTTCATCTCCTCCCCCACTCACCTATTGTACTCTATGCTACTCTCTCCCCACCCCCACCCTCCTCTAGCTTATCTCTCCACGCTTCAGGCTCACTGCCTTTATTCCTGATGAAGGGCTTTTGCCCGAAACGTCGATTTCGCTGCTCGTTGGATGCTGCCTGAACTGCTGTGCTCTTCCAGCACCACTAATCCAGTATTTGGTTTCCAGCATCTGCAGTCATTGTTTTTACCTCCAAGGAATATTGTCCGAACACCACATCCATCTAACAGTTGACCCGTTCCCCTTCACTGGGACTTTCTGCAGACCGACTGCCCCAGCTTGCTGTCAGTTTTTATTGATTCATTCTTGGGACATGCGTGTTGCCAGCAAGGTCCTTGGAATTTATTCGACCCCCCACCCCATGCCGGGCAGGTGGGGAGAATTCTCTCACTCCCCTGACTCATGCCTTGTCGATGGAGTGTCAGAGTTTGGGGAATTAGGAGGTGAAGAACTTGTAGCCCTCTGCTTGTCACCTCGCCACCGGTAGGTATGTGGATACCGACTTGACTCTTACTGCCGACCGGCCCCTTTCCAGGTCACAGGGTCTGAAGCGATTGACCTCACAATGTCCCCCCCATTGTTGGGAAGATGCTGACCTAACGGAAGATACTGCAATGGAGCCTTGACTCCAGCACCTTCCATCCAGCAACACTCAAGGCAAGGGAGAACAGCACCATGTTGGCGGTAAGTTTGTTCAGGCCTCTTTCAACCGACAGGGGAATGAAACTATATCTCTCAGTCTGCTGTGCGTCAGGACATTGTGTGTCAACGGTCAGGTGTCCCCTCTCCCTCAGGGAGATATCTGTACACTGACTGGTGTCTCTCAGTCCCCTCTCTCCCTCAGGGAGATATCTGTACACTGACTGGTGTCTCTCAGTCCCCTCTCTCTCTCAGGGAGATATCTGTACACTGACTGGTGTCTCTCAGTCCCCTCTCTCCCTCAGGGAGATATCTGTACACTGACTGGTGTCTGTCAGTCCCCTCTCTCCCTCAGGGAGATATCTGTACACTGACTGGTGTCTCTCAGTCCCCTCTCTCTCTCTCAGGGAGATATCTGTATACTGACTGGTGTCTCTCAGTCCCCTCTCTCTCTAAGGGAGATATCTGTACACTGACTGGTGTCTCTCAGTCCCCTCTCTCTCTCAGGGAGATATCTGTACACTGACTGGTGTCTCTCAGTCCCCTCTCTCTCAGGGAGATATCTGTACACTGACTGGTGTCTCTCAGTCCCCTCTCTCTCTCTCAGGGAGATATCTGTACACTGACTGGGGTCTCTCAGTCCCCTCTCTCTCCCTCAGGGGGATATCTGTACACTGACTAATGTCTCTCAGTCCCCCCTCTCTCTCTCTCTCTCTCTCTCTCTCTCAGGGAGATATCTGTACACTGACTGGTGTCTCTCAGTCCCCTCTCTCCCTCAGGGAGATATCTGTACACTGACTGGTGTCTCTCAGTCCCCTCTCTCTCTCAGGGAGATATCTGTACACTGACTGGTGTCTCTCAGTCCCCTCTCTCTCAGGGAGATATCTGTACACTGACTGGTGACTCTCAGTCCCCCTCCCCTCCCTCAGGGAGATATCTGTACGCTGACTGGTGTCTCTCAGTCCCCCCTCTCCCTCAGGGAGACATCTGTACACTGACTGGTGTCTCTCAGTCCCCTCTCTCTCAGGGAGATATCTGTACACTGACTGGTGTCTCTCAGACCCCTGTCTCCCTGAGGGAGACATCTGTACACTGTCTGTTGTCTCTCAGTCCCCCCTCTCTCTCTCTCTCAGGGAGATATCTGTACACTGACTGGTGTCTCTCAGTCCCCTCTCTCTCTCAGGGAGATATCTGTACACTGACTGGTGTCTCTCAGTCCCCTCTCTCACCCTCAGGGAGATATCTGTACACTGACTGGTGTCTCTCAGTCCCCTCTCTCTCTCTCTCAGGGAGATATCTGTACACTGACTGGTGTATCTCAGTCCCCTCTCTCTCTCAGGGAGATATCTGTACACTGACTGGTGTCTCTCAGTCCCCACTCTCTCTCAGGGAGATGTCTGTACACTGACTGGTGTCTCTCAGTCCCCTCTCCCTCAGGGAGATATCTGTACACTGACTGGTGTCTCTCAGTCCCCTCTCTCACCCTCAGGGAGATATCTGTACACTGACTGGTGTTTCTCAGTCCCCCCTCTCTCTCTCAGGGAGATATCTGTACACTGACTGGTGTCTCTCAGTCCCCTCTCTCTCTCAGGGAGATATCTGTACACTGACTGATGACTCTCAGTCCCCTCTCTCTCTCAGGGAGATATCTGTACACTGACTGGTGTCTCTCAGTCCCCTCTCCCTCAGGGAGATATCTGTACATTGACTGGTGTCTCTCAGTCCCCTCTCTCTCTCTCCCTCAGGGAGATATTTGTACACTGACTGGTGTCTCTCAGTCCCTCTCCCTCAGGAAGATATCTGAACACTGACTGGTGTCGCTTGGTCCCCCCTCTCTTTCTCAGGGAGATATTTGTACACTGACTGGCGTCTCTCAGTCCTCTCTCTCCCTCAGGGGGATATCTGTACACTGACTAATGTCTCTCAGTCCCCTCTCTCTCTCTCTCTCTCAGGGAGATATCTGTACACTGACTGGTGTCTCTCAGTCCCCTCTCTCTCCCTTAGGGAGATATCTGTACACTGACTGGTGTCTCTCAGTCCCCTCTCCCTCAGGGAGATATCTGTACATTGACTGGTGTCTCTCAGTCCCCTCTCTCCCTCAGGGAGATATCTGTACACTGACTGGTGTCTCTCAGTCCCCTCTCTCTCTCAGGGAGATATCTGTACACTGACTGGTGTCTCTCAGTCCCCTCTCTCTCAGGGAGATATCTGTACACTGACTGGTGTCTCTCAGTCCCCTCTCTCTCTCTCAGGGAGATATCTGTACACTGACTGGTGTCTCTCAGTCCCCTCTCTCTCAGGGAGATATCTGTACACTGACTGGTGTCTCTCAGTCCCCTCTCTCCCTCAGGGAGATATCTGTACACTGACTGGTGTCTCTCAGTCCCCTCTCTCTCTCTCAGGGAGATATCTGTGCACTGACTGGTGTCTCTCAGTCCCCTCTCCCTCTCTCAGGGAGATATCTGTATATTGACTGGTGTCTCTCAGTCCCCTCTCTCTCAGGGAGATATCTGTACACTGACTGGTGTCTCTCAGTCCCCTCTCTCTTCCTCAGGGAGATATCTGTACACTGACTGGTGTCTCTCAGTCCCCTCTCTCTCTCTCTCTCTCAGGGAGATATCTGTACACTGACTGGTGTCTCTCAGTCACCTCTCTCTCTCAGGGAGATACCTGTACACTGACTGGTGTCTCTCAGTCCCCTCTCCCTTAGGGAGATATCTGTACACTGACTGGTGTCTCTCAGTCCCCTCTCCCTCAGGGAGATATCTGTACACTGACTGGTGTCTCTCAGTCCCCTCTCCCTCAGGGAGATATGTGTACACGGTACACTGACCTGTGTAATTTGGGGCAGTGGCTCAGTGGTTAGCACTGCTGCCTCACATCGCCAGGTTCTAAGGTTCGATTGCAGCCTTGGGGTGACTGTCTGTGTACAGTTTGCACATTCTCCCCGTGTCTGTGTGTGTTTCCTCCGGGTGCTCCGGATCCTCCCACAGTCCAGTGATGTGCAGGTTAGGGTGGATTGGCCGTGCTAAATTACCCATAGTGCCCAGGCATGTGCAGGTTAGGGTGGATTGGCCATGTTAAATTACCCATAGTGCCCAGGGATGTGCAGGTTAGGGTGGATTGGCCATGCTAAATTACCCATAGTGCCCAGGGATGTGCAGGTTAGGGTGGATTGGCCGTGCTAAATTTCTCATAGTGCCCAGGGATGTGCAGGTTAGGGTGGATTGGCCGTGCTAAATTACCCATTGTGCCCAGGGATGTGCAGGTTAGGGTGGATTGGCCATGCCAAATTACCCATAGTGCCCAGGGATGTGCAGGTTAGGGTGAATTGGCCGTGCTAAATTACCCATAATGCCCAGGGGTGTGCAGGTTAGGGTGGATTGACCGTGCTAAATTACCCATAGTGCCCAGGGATGTGCAGGTTAGGGTGGGTTGGCCGTGCTAAATTACCCATAGTGACAGGGATGTGTCGGTTAGAGTGGATTGGCCGTGCTAAATTACCCATGATGCCCAGGGATGTGCAGGTACGGGTGAATTGGCCATTCTAAATTTCCCATAGTGCCCAGGGGTGTGCAGGTTAGCGTCGATTGGCCATGCTAAATTACCCATAGTGCCCAGGGATGTGCAGGTTAGGGTGGATTGGCCGTGCTAAATTACCCATAGTGCCCAGGGATGTGTAGGTTAGGGTGGATTGGTCGTGCTAAATTACCCATAGTGCCCAGTGATGTGTAGGTTAGGGTGGATTGGCCATGCTATATTACCCATAGTGCCCAAGGATGTGCAGGTTAGGGTGGATTGGCCATGCTAAATTACCCTGGTGTGGAGGGATGAGTTGGTTAAATGCAATAGTCAGATGTAAATGTAGAGCATAAAGGAAGGGTTCATTCGTCTTTGGAGGGTCGGTGTGGAGTTGTTGGGCCGAAGGGTCTGTTTCCACTATGTGGGGATTCTCTGACGTCTCTGCCCTTTCAACCTGCTCTACCGTTTAATCGATGCGTGACTCATGTAAGTGATGCCAACTCCAATTTCTGATCTGCCCTGATAACTTGCCCGTTTCTTGTCGACCAATTATCTATCTCCCTCAGACTTGCATCACTTCAATGAGCCACTCTCCTGTGTTGCCTGGGGAACGGAAGGCCAGAGACTCCACCTGCTCTGAGAGAGAGAAAAAAATTTGCACATCTTCACCTTGAACATCAGCCCTCATATTGTTCAATTGGGTCCTCTTGTTCCAATATCTCCTGCGAGACGAAACATCCGCTCAGAATGAGGGCCAAACTGTCTCTTCCTCCCCACAGCGAGGATAAGGGCTCTTTGCTGTACATTCTCATTTTGGGAGTTGACCCTTTTCGGGCTCCTTTCTCATCTGCAATGATCCTGCTGCAAACGATGCATTCCCGCAGTAACATCTCCTTCTGTGATTATCTTGAAATCTGTTGATATGTTGTCATGCAGAGGGACCTGGCAGTCCTTGTGCGCATACCACAAAGAGTGGGTTTACAGGTGCAGCAGGTAATGGAGAAGGCAAATGGAATATTGTCCTTCGTCGTGAGTGAGACGGAGTTTATAAACAGGGAGGTTATGCTGCAACTGTACACGGTGCTGGTGAGGCCGTACCTGGAGTACTGTGTACAGTTTAGGCCTCCTTACTTGAGAGAGGATGTACTAGCCCTGGAGGGGGGCACACAGGAGGTGACTCGGTTGATTCCGGAGTTGAGAGGGTTTAGCGGGTTTTGCGAAGATTTGTAGCCCAGGTTGAGGTTCTGGATGTGGGTTTGCTCGGTGAGCTGGAAGGTCTGTTTTCAGATGTTTCGTCACCGTACTAGGTAACATCTTCAGTGGGCCTCTGGACGAAGCGCTGCTGATAATTCCTGCTTTGTTTGGGTTTCTTTGGGCTGGTGATGACATTGCCGGTGGTGGTGTCATTTCCTGTGGTGAAGTCACTTCCTGTTCCTTTTCTCAGGTGGGAGGTGGTAAATGGGGTCTAACTCGATGTGTTTGTTGATCGAGTTCCAGTTGGAATGCTATGCTTCTAGGAACTCTCGTGCGTGTCTCTGTTTGGTTTGTCCCAGGAGGGTTGGCTAATGAGGAGAGATTGAGTAGACTGGGACGATCGAGAAGAATTGAGGGGGCGGTGGGGAATCTTGTAGAAACATAGAAAATGATTGAAGGGAATGAGATATGTCAGAAAAAGGGAGGTTGTTCCCACTGGTGAGTGAAACCAGAACTAGGGGACATAACCTCAAAATAAGGAGGAGAAGATTTAAGGAGCAACACTTCTCCCAAAGGGCTGCGAATCTGTGGAATTCCTGACCCAGTGAAGCAGTTGAGGCAACCTGATTGGATGTTTTTAAGGCTAGATTTTTGACCATTGAAGAAATTAGAGTTGATTAGATTCCCTGCAGTGCAGAAACAGGCCCTTCGGCCCAACCAGTCCACACCGACCGTCCGAACAGTAACTCACCCCGACCCATTAACTTCTGACTAATGCACCTAGCACTATGAACAATCCACCCTAACCTGCAAATCCCTGGGCACTATGGGTAATTTAGCATGGCCAATCCACCCTAACCTACACATCCCTGGGCACTATGGGTAATTTAGCATGGCCAATCCACCCTAACCTACACATCCCTGGGCACTATGGGCAATTTAGCACGGCCAATCCACCCTAACCTGCACATCCCTGGGCACTATGGGTAATGTAGCACGGCCAATCCACCCTAACCTGCAAATCCCTGGGCACTATGGGCAATTTAGCATGGCCAATCTACCCTAACCTGCACATCCCTGGGCACTATGGGTAATTTAGCATGGCCAATCCACCCTAACCTGCACATCCCTGGGCACTATGCGTAATTTAGCATGGCCAATCCACCCTAACCTGCAAATCCCTGGACACTATGGGCAATTTAGCACGGCCAATCCACCCTAACCTGCACATCCCTGGGCACTATGGGTAATGTAGCACGGCCAATCCACCCTAACCTGCAAATCCCTGGGCACTATGGGTAATGTAGCACGGCCAATCCACCCTAACCTGCAAATCCCTGGGCACAATGGGCAATTTAGCATGGCCAATCCACCCTAACCTGCACATCCCTGGGCACTATGGGTAATTTAGCATGGCCAATCCACCCTAACCTGCACATCCCTGGGCACTATGGGTAATTTAGCACGGCTAATCCACCCTAAGCTGCACATCTTTGGAGTGTGGGAGGAAACCGGAGCACCCGGAGGAAACCCACGCAGACACGGGGGGAGAATGTGCAAACTCCGCACAGACATTCCGAGGCTGGAATCAAACCTGGGACCCTGGTGCTGTGAGGCAGCACTGAGCCCCTATGCCGCCCCATGTTGTGAGTGGGCGGGTAAGGGGACCTGAGCCCATGTCAAAGATCAGCCTTGATCTTATTGAATGGCGGAGCAGGCTTGTATGCCCAGATGGCCTACTCCTGCGCTGAGCTCTTCTGCTCTTCTGGAGATAAGGTCGCACAAATCTCAAAGACGATGTTCATTCATATTATTCAATCTTGCAGCACGTCCAAGACTAAGATGTTTCTGTTCATTTCTGAGAGAGTAAATCTCCAAAAATCTGTTCCCAACATGTCATAATAGGGCAACCTGAACGGACAAAGTTGACATTAAATAATACAAACACACTAGATGATGCCCAAGGTTGAAGTTTGAAAATCCAGCGACTGGCTCTGGGGTAAACTACTTTCTCGGGGGAAATATCGAGTAAGTAGAATGATTTCAGCTTCCCACAGTGGGGCAGCACCAAGTACCCGGGTTTGATTCCCGCTCAGGGCAACTGTCTGTGTGGAGTGCGCATATTCTCCCCATATCTGCGTGGGTTTCCTCCCACAGTCCATAAAATGTGCAGGTCAGAGTGGATTGGCCATGCTAAATTACCCATAGTGCCCAGGGATGTGCAGGTTAGGGTGGATTGGCCATGCTAAATTACCCATAGTGCCCAGGGATGTGCAGGTTAGGGTGGATTGGCCATGCTAAATTACCCATAGTGCCCAGGGATGTACAGGTTACGGTGGATTGGCCATGCTAAATTACACACAGTGCCCAGGGATGTGCAGCTTAGGGGAGATTGGCCGTGCTAAATTACCCATAGTTCCCTGAGATGTGTACATTTAGGGTGGATTGGCTGAGCTAAATTATCCACAGTGCCCAGGGATGCACAGGCTAGGGTGGATTGGCCATGCTAAATTACCCATAGTGCCCAGGGATGTGCAGGTTAGGGTGGATTGGCCATGCTAAATTACCCATAGTGCCCAGGGATGTGCAGGTTAGGGTGGATTGGCTGTGCTAAATTACCAATAGTGCCCAGTGATGTGCAGGATAGGGTGGATTGGCCATGGTAAATTACCCATAGTGCCCAGAGATGTACAGGTTAGGGTGGATTGGCCAGGCTACATTACCCATAGTGCTCAGGGATGTGTAGGTTAGGGTGGATAGGCCATGCTAAATTACACAAAGTGCCTAGGGATGTCCAGGTTTGGGTGGATTGGCCATGCTAACTTACCCATAGTCCCCAGGGATGTGCAGGTGAGTGTGGATTGGCCATGCTAAATTACCTATAGTGCCCAGGGATGTGCAGGTTTGGGTAGATT
Source organism: Chiloscyllium punctatum (assembly GCF_047496795.1). NCBI lineage: Eukaryota > Metazoa > Chordata > Chondrichthyes > Orectolobiformes > Hemiscylliidae > Chiloscyllium > Chiloscyllium punctatum. The sequence goes on from NC_092774.1 coordinate 18,708,148, forward strand.
GGCCGTGCTAAATTACCCATAGTGGCCAGGGATGTGCAGTTTAGGGTAGATTGGCCATGCTAAATTACCCATAGTGCCGAGGGATGTGCAGGTTAGGGTGTATTGGCCGTGATAACTTATCCATAGTGCCCAGGGATGTGTGAATTAGGGTGGATTGGCCGTGCTAAATTACCCACAGTGCCCAGGGATGTGTCGATTAGGGTGGATTGGCCATACTAAATTACCCATAGTGCTCAGGGATGTGCAGGTGAGGGTGGATGTGCCATGCTAAATTACCCATAGTGCCCAGGGATGTGCAGGTTAGGGTGGATTGGTCAGGCTACATTACCCGTAGTGCTCAGGGATGTGTAGGTTAGGGTGGATTGGCCATGCTAAATTACCCATCGTTCCCAGGGATGTGCAGGTTAGGGTGGATTGGCTCTGCTAAATTACCCATAGTGCCCAGAGATGTACAGATTAGGGTGGATTGGCCAGGCTACATTACCCATAGTGCTCAGGGATGTGTAGGTTAGGGTGGATAGGCCATGCTAAATTACCCATAGTGCCCAGGGATGTGCAGTTTAGGGGAGATTGGCAGTCCTAAATTACCCATAGTGCCCAGGGATGTGCAGGTTGAGGTGGATTGGCCATGCTAAATTACCCATAGTGCCGAGGGATGTGCAGGTTAGGGTGGATTGGCTCTGCTAAATTACCCATAGTGCCCAGAGATGTACAGGTTAGGGTGGATTGGCCAGGCTACATTACCCATAGTGCTCAGGGATGTGTAGGTTAGGGTGGATAGGCCATGCTAAATTACCCATAGTGCCCAGGGATGTACAGGTTAGGGTGGTTTGGCCATGCTAAATTACCCATAGTGCCCAGTGAAGTGCAGGTTTGGGTAGATTGGCCGTGCTAAATTACCCATAGTGCCCAGTGATGTATCTGTTCGGGTAGATTGGCCATGCTAAATTACCCATAGTGCCCAGGGATGTGCAGGTTAGGGTGGATTGGCCATGCTAAATTACCCATAGTGCCCAGGGATGTGCAGTTTAGGGTAGATTGGCAGTCCTAAATTACCCATAGTGCCCAGGGATGTGCAGGTTGAGGTGGATTGGCCAAGCTAAATTACCCATAGTGCCGAGGGATGTGCAGGTTAGGGTGGATTGGCTGTGCTAAATTACCCATAGTGCCCAGAGATGTACAGGTTAGGGTGGTTTGGCCATGATAAATTACCCATAGTGCCCAGTGAAGTGCAGGTTTGGGTAGATTGGCCGTGCTAAATTACCCATAGTGCCCAGTGATGTATCTGTTCGGGTGGATTGGCCGTGCTAAATTACCCATAGTGCCCAGGGATGTGCAGGTTTGGGTGGATTGGCCATGCTACATTACCCATAGTGCTCAGGGATGTGTAGGTTCGGCTGGATTGGCCATGCTACATTCCCCATAGTGTTATGTGCATTAGTCAGAGGGAAATGGGTCTGGGCGGGTTACTCTCGAGAGTCTCGGTATGGAGTTGTTGGGCTGAAGGGGAGAGATACAGGGGGTTGTGGTGTTGGGGGGGTGTGATGGGTGGGGGATGGATGGTGGGGGATGGGTTGGGGGGGTGATGGTTGGGGGGGTGGGGGGGATGGTGGGGGATTTGGGGGTGTGGGGGGGTGGGGGGGGATGTGGGGGTGGGGGGATGGGGGATTGGGGGAGCTGGGGGGAGGATGGGTGGGGCTGATGCGGGTGGGTGGTGGGGGGAATGGGGGATGGTGGGAGGGATGGGGGACTGGTGGGGTGGATGGGGGACTGGTGGCGGGGGAATGGTGGGGGCGGGGATCGTGGGGCTGGTGGGGGGGATGGTGGGGGCGGGAATGGGGGGGATGGGGGCCATGGGGGGGGATGGTGGTGGGGGGGGGTGGATGGGGGGGATGGGGGGAGGTAACGGGGAGATGGGGGCGATGGTGGGGGGTGGGGGATGGTGGGGGGTAATGTGTGGGGGGGGTGGGGAATGGTGGGGGGGGTTTGGGGTAGGTGGTGCGGTTGATGTTGGGGAATGGGGATGTGGGGGGGAATGGTGGGTGGGGGATGGGGGGAATGGTGGGTGGGGGATGGGGGGGATGGTGGGTGGGATGGGGGGGATGGTGGGGGGGATGGGGTGGGGAATGGGTGAATGTGGGGTGGTGGGTGGGAATGGGGGTGGGGAGAGATGGTGGGGGGGATGGGGGTAGGTGGTGGTGGGGATGTGGGGAAATGGGGAGGATGTGGGGGGTGGGGGGGAATGGTGGGTGGGGGATGGGGGGAGATGGTGGGGATTGGGGAAGGGGGGGTGCGGAGTGGATGGGGTGGTTCCTGTTGAGCAAGCTGGTGCTGACCACCCGGGATCCTGCTGTGCTTTGATGCAGAGTCGACTGCGTCTGAGGGAACGCGAACGCATGCAGGCTGAGCAGAAGCGGGAGCAGCGAGCTGTCCAGCCTCTGGCACGTCCCACTGGTTACACCAGCCAGAACTACGACAGGCCATGGATCAACGGCATGTCCACCAGCAGAAAGGTACTCGGGTCAGGGGCTGCGGGGGGACATAGTTATCTCAGTGTGGACTGCGGACAACCACAAACCCTTGTCGACATGAGAGAGAGAGGTCGTCACCTCCATAATTAAGAGCGAATAGTCAAACCTTGTGGATATTAGACAGTTGGAGTCCCCAATGTATATCGTGAGGAATAGTCGACTCTTGTGAATATTCTCAACTTCGAGATTGCAGAATATACATTACACAAGTAACAGCCGTTCGTGGAGATTATAATGTTATAGCCTCCTCGATATATTATAGATAATAACAGCCCCTCGTGGATATTATAAAGCAGCAATCTCTCTATATTATAGAGAATAACTACCACTTGTGGGTATTATACAACTGTGGTCTCTGTATATTATACATAATAACAGCCCCTCGTGGATATTATAAAGCAGCAATCTCTCTATATTATAGAGAATAACTACCACTTGTGGGTATTATACAACTGTAGTCTCTGTATATTATACATAATAACAGCCCCTTGTGGATATTATAAAGCTGTAGTCTCCATATATTATACACAATAACAGCCCCTTGTGGATATTATAAAGCTGTAGTCTCCATATATTATACACAATAACAGCCCCTTGTGGATATTATAAAGCTGTAGTCTCTATATATTGTACACAATAACAGCCCCTTGTGGATATTATAAAGCTGTAGTCTCTATATATTATACACAATAACAGCCCCTTGTGGATATTGTAAAGCTGTAGTTTCTATATATTATACACAATAACAGCTCCTTGTGGATATTATAAAGTTGTAGTCTCTATATATTATACACAACAACAGCCCCTTGTGGATATTATAAAGCTGTAGTCTCTGTATATTATACACAATAACAGCTCCTTGTGGATATTATAAAGCTGTAGTCTCTATATATTATACACAATAACAGTCCCTTGTCGATATTATAAAGTTGTAGTCTCTATATATTATACATAATAACAGCCCCTTGTGGATATTATAAAGTTGTAGTCTCTATATATTATACACAATAACAGCCCCTTGTGGATATTATAAAGTTGTAGTCTCTATATATTATACACAATAATAGTCCCTTGTGGATATTATAAAGTTGTAGTCTCTATATATTATACACAATAACAGCCCCTTGTGGATATTATAAAGCTGTAGTCTCTGTATATTATACACAATAACAGTCCCTTGTGGATATTATAAAGCTGTAGTCTCTATATATTATACACAATAACAGCTCCTTGTGGATATTACAAAGCTGTAGTCTCTATATATTATACACAATAACAGCCCCTTGTCGATATTATAAAGTTGTAGTCTCTATATATTATACAGAATAACAGCCCCTTGTGGATATTATAAAGCTGTAGTCTCTATATATTATACACAATAACAGCCCCTTGTGGATATTATAAAGCTGTCATCTCTATATATTATACACAATAACTGTCCCTTGTGGATATTATAAAGCTGTAGTCTCTATATATTATACACAATAACAGCCCCTTGTGGGTATTATAAAGCTGTAGTCTCTGTATATTATACACAATAACAGCCCCTTGTGGATATTATAAAGTTGTAGTCTCTATATATTATACAGAATAACAGCCCCTTGTAGATATTATAAAGCTTAAGTCTCTATATATTATACACAATAACAGCCCCTTGTGGATATTATAAAGTTGTAGTCTCCATATATTATACACAATAACAGCCCCTTGTGGATATTATAAAGCTGTAGTCTCTGTATATTAGACACAATAACAGCCCCTTGTGGATGTTATAAAGCTGTAGTCTCTATATATTATACATAATAACAGCTCCTTGTCGATATTATAAAGCTGTAGTCTCTGTATATTATACACAATAACAGCCCCTTGTGGATATTATAAAGTTGTAGTCTCCATATATTATACACAATAACAGCCCCTTGTGGATATTATAAAGCTGTCATCTCTATATATTATACACAATAACAGTCCCTTGTGGATATGATAAAGCTGTAGTCTCTATATATTATACACAATAACAGCCCCTTGTGGGTATTATAAAGCTGTAGTCTCTGTATATTATACACAATAACAGCCCCTTGTGGATATTATAAAGCTGTAGTCTCTATATATTATACACAATAACAGCCCCTTGTGGATATTATAAAGTTGTAGTCTCTATATATTATACACAATAACAGACCCTTGTGGATATTATAAAGCTGTAGTCTCTATATATTATACACAATAACAGCCCCTTGTGGATATTATAAAGTTGTAGTCTCCATATATTATACACAATAACAGCCCCTTGTGGATATTATAAAGCTGTATTCTCTGTATATTAGACACAATAACAGCCCCTTGTGGATGTTATAAAGCTGTAGTCTCTATATATTATACATAATAACAGCTCCTTGTCGATACTATAAAGCTGTAGTCTCTATATATTATACATAATAACAGCTCCTTGTGGATATTATAAAGCTGTAGTCTCTATATATTATACACAATAACAGCCCCTTGTGGATATTATAAAGCTGTATTCTCTGTATATTAGACACAATAACAGCCCCTTGTGGATGTTATAAAGCTGTAGTCTCTATATATTATACATAATAACAGCTCCTTGTCGATACTATAAAGCTGTAGTCTCTATATATTATACACAATAACAGCCCCTTGTGGATATTATAAAGCTGTATTCTCTGTATATTAGACACAATAACAGCCCCTTGTGGATGTTATAAAGCTGTAGTCTCTATATATTATACATAATAACAGCTCCTTGTCGATACTATAAAGCTGTAGTCTCTATATATTATACATAATAACAGCTCCTTGTGGATATTATAAAGCTGTAGTCTCTATATATTATACACAATAACAGTCCCTTGTGGATATGATAAAGCTGTAGTCTCTATATATTATACACAATAACAGCCCCTTGTGGGTATTATAAAGCTGTAGTCTCTGTATATTATACACAATAACAGCCCCTTGTGGATATTATAAAGCTGTAGTCTCTATATATTATACACAATAACAGCCCCTTGTGGATATTATAAAGTTGTAGTCTCTATATATTATACACAATAACAGACCCTTGTGGATATTATAAAGCTGTAGTCTCTATATATTATACACAATAACAGCCCCTTGTGGATATTATAAAGTTGTAGTCTCCATATATTATACACAATAACAGCCCCTTGTGGATATTATAAAGCTGTATTCTCTGTATATTAGACACAATAACAGCCCCTTGTGGATGTTATAAAGCTGTAGTCTCTATATATTATACATAATAACAGCTCCTTGTCGATACTATAAAGCTGTAGTCTCTATATATTATACACAATAACAGCCCCTTGTGGATATTATAAAGCTGTATTCTCTGTATATTAGACACAATAACAGCCCCTTGTGGATGTTATAAAGCTGTAGTCTCTATATATTATACATAATAACAGCTCCTTGTCGATACTATAAAGCTGTAGTCTCTATATATTATACATAATAACAGCTCCTTGTGGATATTATAAAGCTGTAGTCTCTATATATTATACACAATAACAGCCCCTTGTGGATATTATAAAGCTGTAGTCTCTATATATTATACACAATAACAGTCCCTTGTGGATATTATAAAGCTGTAGTCTCTATATATTATACACAATAACAGCCCCTTGTGGGTATTATAAAGCTGTAGTTTCTGTATATTATACACAATAACAGCCCCTTGTGGATATTATAAAGTTGTAGTCTCTATATATTATACACAATAACAGCCCCTTGTGGATATTATAAAGCTGCAGTCTCTATATATTATACACAATAACAGCCCCTTGTGGATATTATAAAGTTGTAGTCTCCATATATTATACACAATAACAGCCCCTTGTGGATATTATAAAGCTGTAGTCTCTGTATATTAGACATAATAACAGCCCCTTGTGGATGTTATAAAGCTGTAGTCTCTATATATTATACATAAAAGCAGCTCCTTGTCGATATTATAAAGCTGTAGTCTCTATATATTATACATAATAACAGCTCCTTGTCGATATTATAAAGCTGTAGTCTCTGTATATTATACACAATAACAGACCCTTGTCGATATTATAAAGCTGTAGTCTCTATATATTATACACAATAACAGCTCCTTGTGGATATTACAAAGCTGTAGTCTCTATATATTATACACAATAACAGCCCCTTGTCGATATTATAAAGTTGTAGTCTCTATATATTATACAGAATAACAGCCCCTTGTGGATATTATAAAGCTGTAGTCTCTATATATTATACACAATAACAGCCCCTTGTGGATATTATAAAGCTGTCATCTCTATATATTATACACAATAACTGTCCCTTGTGGATATTATAAAGCTGTAGTCTCTATATATTATACACAATAACAGCCCCTTGTGGGTATTATAAAGCTGTAGTCTCTGTATATTATACACAATAACAGCCCCTTGTGGATATTATAAAGTTGTAGTCTCTATATATTATACAGAATAACAGCCCCTTGTAGATATTATAAAGCTTAAGTCTCTATATATTATACACAATAACAGCCCCTTGTGGATATTATAAAGTTGTAGTCTCCATATATTATACACAATAACAGCCCCTTGTGGATATTATAAAGCTGTAGTCTCTGTATATTAGACACAATAACAGCCCCTTGTGGATGTTATAAAGCTGTAGTCTCTATATATTATACATAATAACAGCTCCTTGTCGATATTATAAAGCTGTAGTCTCTGTATATTATACACAATAACAGCCCCTTGTGGATATTATAAAGTTGTAGTCTCCATATATTATACACAATAACAGCCCCTTGTGGATATTATAAAGCTGTCATCTCTATATATTATACACAATAACAGTCCCTTGTGGATATGATAAAGCTGTAGTCTCTATATATTATACACAATAACAGCCCCTTGTGGGTATTATAAAGCTGTAGTCTCTGTATATTATACACAATAACAGCCCCTTGTGGATATTATAAAGCTGTAGTCTCTATATATTATACACAATAACAGCCCCTTGTGGATATTATAAAGTTGTAGTCTCTATATATTATACACAATAACAGACCCTTGTGGATATTATAAAGCTGTAGTCTCTATATATTATACACAATAACAGCCCCTTGTGGATATTATAAAGTTGTAGTCTCCATATATTATACACAATAACAGCCCCTTGTGGATATTATAAAGCTGTATTCTCTGTATATTAGACACAATAACAGCCCCTTGTGGATGTTATAAAGCTGTAGTCTCTATATATTATACATAATAACAGCTCCTTGTCGATACTATAAAGCTGTAGTCTCTATATATTATACATAATAACAGCTCCTTGTGGATATTATAAAGCTGTAGTCTCTATATATTATACACAATAACAGCCCCTTGTGGATATTATAAAGCTGTAGTCTCTATATATTATACACAATAACAGCCCCTTGTGGATATTATAAAGCTGTAGTCTCTATATATTATACACAATAACAGTCCCTTGTGGATATTATAAAGCTGTAGTCTCTATATATTATACACAATAACAGCCCCTTGTGGATATTATAAAGTTGTAGTCTCTATATATTATACACAATAACAGCCCCTTGTGGATATTATAAAGCTGTAGTCTCTATATATTATACACAATAACAGCCCCTTGTGGATATTATAAAGTTGTAGTCTCCATATATTATACACAATAACAGCCCCTTGTGGATATTATAAAGCTGTAGTCTCTGTATATTAGACATAATAACAGCCCCTTGTGGATGTTATAAAGCTGTAGTCTCTATATATTATACATAAAAGCAGCTCCTTGTCGATATTATAAAGCTGTAGTCTCTATATATTATACATAATAACAGCTCCTTGTCGATATTATAAAGCTGTAGTCTCTGTATATTATACACAATAACAGACCCTTGTCGATATTATAAAGCTGTAGTCTCTGTATATTATACACAATAACAGCCCCTTGTGGATATTATAAAGCTGTAGTCTCTATATATTATACACAATAACAGCCCCTTGTGGATATTATAAAGTTGTAATCTCTATATATTATACAGAATAACAGCCCCTTGTGGATATTATAAAGCTGTAGTCTCTATATATTATACACAATAACAGCCCCTTGTGGATATAAAGCTGTAGTCTCTATATATTATACACAATAACAGCCCCTTGTGGATATTATAAAGCTGTCATCTCTATATATTATACACAATAACAGTCCCTTGTGGATATGATAAAGCTGTAGTCTCTATATATTATACACAATAACAGCCCCTTGTGGGTATTATAAAGCTGTAGTCTCTGTATATTATACACAATAACAGCCCCTTGTGGATATTATAAAGCTGTAGTCTCTATATATTATACACAATAACAGCCCCTTGTGGATATTATAAAGTTGTAGTCTCTATATATTATACACAATAACAGACCCTTGTGGATATTATAAAGCTGTAGTCTCTATATATTATACACAATAACAGCCCCTTGTGGATATTATAAAGTTGTAGTCTCCATATATTATACACAATAACAGCCCCTTGTGGATATTATAAAGCTGTAGTCTCTGTATATTATACACAATAACAGCCCCTTGTGGGTATTATAAAGCTGTAGTCTCTGTATATTAGACACAATAACAGCCCCTTGTGGATGTTATAAAGTGTAGTCTCTATATATTATACATAATAACAGCTCCTTGTCGATACTATAAAGCTGTAGTCTCTATATATTATATATAATAACAGCTCCTTGTGGATATTATAAAGCTGTAGTCTCTATATATTATACACAATAACAGCCCCTTGTGGATATTATAAAGCTGTAGTCTCTATATATTATACACAATAACAGCTCCTTGTGGATATTATAAAGCTGTAGTCTCTATATATTATACACAATAACAGCTCCTTGTGGATATTATAAAGCTGTAGTCTCTATATATTATACACAATAACAGACCCTTGTGGATATTATAAAGCTGTAGTCTCTATATATTATACACAATAACAGCCCCTTGTGGATATTATAAAGCTGTAGTCTCTATATATTATACACAATAACAGCCCCTTGTCGATATTATAAAGTTGTAGTCTCGATATATTATACACAATAACAGACCCTTGTGGATATTATAAAGCAGTAGTCTCTATATATTATACACAATAACAGCCCCTTGTGGATATTATAAAGCTGTCGTCTCTATATATTATACAGAATAACAGCCCCTTGTGGATATTATAAAGCTGTAGTCTCTATATATTATACACAATAACAGCCCCTTGTGGATGTTATAAAGTTGTAGTCTCTATATATTATACAGAATAACAGCCCCTTGTGGATATTATAAAGCTGTAGTCTCTATATATTATACAGAATAACAGCCCCTTGTGGATATTATAAAGCTGTAGTCTCTATATATTATACAGAATAACAGCCCCTTGTGGATATTATAAAGCTGTAGTTTCTATATATTATACAGAATAACAGCCCCTTGTGGATATTATAAAGCTGTAGTTTCTATATATTATACACAATAACAGCTCCTTGTGGATATTATAAAATAGTAGTCTCTATATATTATACACAACAACAGCCCCTTGTGGATATTATAAAGCTGTAGTCTCTATATATTATACAGAATAACAGCCCCTTGTGGATATTATAAAGCTGTAGTCTCTATATATTATACAGAATAACAGCCCCTTGTGGATATTATAAAGCTGTTGTCTCTATATATTATACACAATAACAGCCCCTTGTGGATATTATAAAGCTGTAGTCTCTATATATTATACAGAATAACAGCCCCTTGTGGATATTATAAAGTTGTAGTCTCTATATATTATACACAATAACAGCCCCTTGTGGATATTATAAAGCTGTACTCTCTATATATTATACACAATAACAGCCCCTTGTGGGTATTATAAAGTTGTAGTCTCTATATATTATACACAATAACAGCCCCTTGTGGATATTATAAAGTTGTAGTCTCTATATATTATACACAATAACAGCCCCTTGTGGATATTATAAAGTTGTAGTCTCTATATATTATACACAATAATAGTCCCTTGTGGATATTATAAAGTTGTAGTCTCTATATATTATACACAATAACAGCCCCTTGTGGATATTATAAAGCTGTCATCTCTATATATTATACACAATAACAGTCCCTTGTGGATATTATAAAGCTGTAGTCTCTATATATTATACACAATAACAGCCCCTTGTGGGTATTATAAAGCTGTAGTCTCTGTATATTATACACAATAACAGCCCCTTGTGGATATTATAAAGTTGTAGTCTCTATATATTATACAGAATAACAGCCCCTTGTAGATATTATAAAGCTTTAGTCTCTATATATTATACACAATAACAGCCCCTTGTGGATATTATAAAGTTGTAGTCTCTATATATTATACACAATAACAGACCCTTGTGGATATTATAAAGCTGTAGTCTCTGTATATTAGACACAATAACAGCCCCTTGTGGATGTTATAAAGCTGTAGTCTCTATATATTATACATAAAAGCAGCTCCTTGTCGATATTATAAAGCTGTAGTCTCTATATATTATACATAATAACAGCTCCTTGTCGATATTATAAAGCTGTAGTCTCTGTATATTATACACAATAACAGACCCTTGTCGATATTATAAAGCTGTAGTCTCTATATATTCTACACAATAACAGCCCCTTGTGGATATTATAAAGCTGTAGTCTCTATATATTATACACAATAACAGCCCCTTGTGGATATTATAAAGCTGTAGTCTCTATATATTATACACAATAACAGCCCCTTGTGGATATTATAAAGTTGTAATCTCTATATATTATACAGAATAACAGCCCCTTGTGGATATTATAAAGCTGTAGTCTCTATATATTATACACAATAACAGCCCCTTGTGGATATTTTAAAGCTGTAGTCTCGAGATATTATACACAATAACAGCCCCTTGTGGATATTATAAAGCTGTCATCTCTATATATTATACACAATAACAGTCCCTTGTGGATATGATAAAGCTGTAGTCTCTATATATTATACACAATAACAGCCCCTTGTGGGTATTATAAAGCTGTAGTCTCTGTATATTATACACAATAACAGCCCCCTGTGGATATTATAAAGCTGCAGTCTCTATATATTATACACAATAACAGCCCCTTGTGGATATTATAAAGCTGTAGTCTCTATATATTATACACAATAACAGCCCCTTGTGGATATTATAAAGTTGTAGTCTCCATATATTATACACAATAACAGCCCCTTGTGGATATTATAAAGCTGTAGTCTCTGTATATTAGACACAATAACAGCCCCTTGTGGATGTTATAAAGCTGTAGTCTCGATATATTATACATAATAACAGCTCCTTGTCGATACTATAAAGCTGTAGTCTCTATATATTATACATAATAACAGCTCCTTGTGGATATTATAAAGCTGTCGTCTCTATATATTATACACAATAACAGCCCCTTGTGGATATTATAAAGCTGTAGTCTCTATATATTATACACAATAACAGTCCCTTGTGGATATTATAAAGCTGTAGTCTCTATATATTATACACAATAACAGCCCCTTGTGGGTATTATAAAGCTGTCATCTCTATATATTATACACAATAACAGTCCCTTGTGGATATTATAAAGCTGTAGTCTCTATATATTATACACAATAACAGCCCCTTGTGGGTATTATAAAGTTGTAGTATCTAAATATTATACACAATAACAGACCCTTGTGGATATTATAAAGCTGCAGTCTCTATATATTATACACAATATCAGCCCCTTGTGGATATTATAAAGCTGTAGTCTCTATATATTATACACAATAACAGCCCCTTGTGGATATTATAAAGTTGTAGTCTCCATGTATTATACACAATAACAGCCCCTTGTGGATATTATAAAGCTGTAGTCTCTGTATATTAGACATAATAACAGCCCCTTGTGGATGTTATAAAGCTGTAGTCTCTATATATTATACATAAAAGCAGCTCCTTGTCGATATTATAAAGCTGTAGTCTCTATATATTATACACAATAACAGCCCCTTGTGGATAATATAAAGCTGTAGTCTCTATATATTATACACAATAACAGCCCCTTGTGGATATTATAAAGCTGTAGTCTCTATATATTATGCACAATAACAGCCCCTTGTGGATATTATAAAGTTGTAATCTCTATATATTATACAGAATAACAGCCCCTTGTGGATATTATAAAGCTGTAGTCTCTATATATTATACACAATAACAGCCCCTTGTGGATATTATAAAGCTGTAGTCTCTATATATTATACACAATAACAGCCCCTTGTGGATATTATAAAGCTGTCATCTGTATATATTATACACAATAACAGTCCCTTGTGGGTATTATAAAGTTGTAATCTCTATATATTATACACAATAACAGCCCCTTGTGGATATTATAAAGCTGTAGTCTCTATATATTATACACAATAACAGTCCCTTGTGGATATGATAAAGCTGTAGTCTCTATATATTATACACAATAACAGCCCCTTGTGGGTATTATAAAGCTGTAGTCTCTGTATATTATACACAATAACAGCCCCTTGTGGATATTATAAAGCTGTAGTCTCTATATATTATACACAATAACAGCCCCTTGTGGATATTATAAAGTTGTAGTCTCTATATATTATACACAATAACAGACCCTTGTGGATATTATAAACTGTAGTCTCTATATATTATACACAATAACAGCCCCTTGTGGATATTATAAAGTTGTAGTCTCCATATATTATACACAATAACAGCCCCTTGTGGATATTATAAAGCTGTAGTCTCTGTATATTAGACATAATAACAGCCCCTTGTGGATGTTATAAAGCTGTAGTCTCTATATATTATACATAAAAGCAGCTCCTTGTCGATATTATAAAGCTGTAGTCTCTATATATTATACACAATAACAGCCCCTTGTGGATATTATAAAGTTGTAGTCTCTATATATTATACACAATAACAGACCCTTGTGGATATTATAAAGCTGTAGTCTCTGTATATTAGACACAATAACAGCCCCTTGTGGATGTTATAAAGCTGTAGTCTCTATATATTATACATAAAAGCAGCTCCTTGTCGATATTATAAAGCTGTAGTCTCTATATATTATACATAATAACAGCTCCTTGTCGATATTATAAAGCTGTAGTCTCTGTATATTATACACAATAACAGACCCTTGTCGATATTATAAAGCTGTAGTCTCTATATATTCTACACAATAACAGCCCCTTGTGGATATTATAAAGCTGTAGTCTCTATATATTATACACAATAACAGCCCCTTGTGGATATTATAAAGCTGTAGTCTCTATATATTATACACAATAACAGCCCCTTGTGGATATTATAAAGTTGTAATCTCTATATATTATACAGAATAACAGCCCCTTGTGGATATTATAAAGCTGTAGTCTCTATATATTATACACAATAACAGCCCCTTGTGGATATTTTAAAGCTGTAGTCTCGAGATATTATACACAATAACAGCCCCTTGTGGATATTATAAAGCTGTCATCTCTATATATTATACACAATAACAGTCCCTTGTGGATATGATAAAGCTGTAGTCTCTATATATTATACACAATAACAGCCCCTTGTGGGTATTATAAAGCTGTAGTCTCTGTATATTATACACAATAACAGCCCCCTGTGGATATTATAAAGCTGCAGTCTCTATATATTATACACAATAACAGCCCCTTGTGGATATTATAAAGCTGTAGTCTCTATATATTATACACAATAACAGCCCCTTGTGGATATTATAAAGTTGTAGTCTCCATATATTATACACAATAACAGCCCCTTGTGGATATTATAAAGCTGTAGTCTCTGTATATTAGACACAATAACAGCCCCTTGTGGATGTTATAAAGCTGTAGTCTCGATATATTATACATAATAACAGCTCCTTGTCGATACTATAAAGCTGTAGTCTCTATATATTATACATAATAACAGCTCCTTGTGGATATTATAAAGCTGTCGTCTCTATATATTATACACAATAACAGCCCCTTGTGGATATTATAAAGCTGTAGTCTCTATATATTATACACAATAACAGTCCCTTGTGGATATTATAAAGCTGTAGTCTCTATATATTATACACAATAACAGCCCCTTGTGGGTATTATAAAGCTGTCATCTCTATATATTATACACAATAACAGTCCCTTGTGGATATTATAAAGCTGTAGTCTCTATATATTATACACAATAACAGCCCCTTGTGGGTATTATAAAGTTGTAGTATCTAAATATTATACACAATAACAGACCCTTGTGGATATTATAAAGCTGCAGTCTCTATATATTATACACAATATCAGCCCCTTGTGGATATTATAAAGCTGTAGTCTCTATATATTATACACAATAACAGCCCCTTGTGGATATTATAAAGTTGTAGTCTCCATATATTATACACAATAACAGCCCCTTGTGGATATTATAAAGCTGTAGTCTCTGTATATTAGACATAATAACAGCCCCTTGTGGATGTTATAAAGCTGTAGTCTCTATATATTATACATAAAAGCAGCTCCTTGTCGATATTATAAAGCTGTAGTCTCTATATATTATACACAATAACAGCCCCTTGTGGATAATATAAAGCTGTAGTCTCTATATATTATACACAATAACAGCCCCTTGTGGATATTATAAAGCTGTAGTCTCTATATATTATGCACAATAACAGCCCCTTGTGGATATTATAAAGTTGTAATCTCTATATATTATACAGAATAACAGCCCCTTGTGGATATTATAAAGCTGTAGTCTCTATATATTATACACAATAACAGCCCCTTGTGGATATTATAAAGCTGTAGTCTCTATATATTATACACAATAACAGCCCCTTGTGGATATTATAAAGCTGTCATCTGTATATATTATACACAATAACAGTCCCTTGTGGGTATTATAAAGTTGTAATCTCTATATATTATACACAATAACAGCCCCTTGTGGATATTATAAAGCTGTAGTCTCTATATATTATACACAATAACAGTCCCTTGTGGATATGATAAAGCTGTAGTCTCTATATATTATACACAATAACAGCCCCTTGTGGGTATTATAAAGCTGTAGTCTCTGTATATTATACACAATAACAGCCCCTTGTGGATATTATAAAGCTGTAGTCTCTATATATTATACACAATAACAGCCCCTTGTGGATATTATAAAGTTGTAGTCTCTATATATTATACACAATAACAGACCCTTGTGGATATTATAAACTGTAGTCTCTATATATTATACACAATAACAGCCCCTTGTGGATATTATAAAGTTGTAGTCTCCATATATTATACACAATAACAGCCCCTTGTGGATATTATAAAGCTGTAGTCTCTGTATATTAGACATAATAACAGCCCCTTGTGGATGTTATAAAGCTGTAGTCTCTATATATTATACATAAAAGCAGCTCCTTGTCGATATTATAAAGCTGTAGTCTCTATATATTATACATAATAACAGCTCCTTGTCGATATTATAAAGCTGTAGTCTCTGTATATTATACACAATAACAGACCCTTGTCGATATTATAAAGCTGTAGTCTCTATATATTATACACAATAACAGCCCCTTGTGGATAATATAAAGCTGTAGTCTCTATATATTATACACAATAACAGCCCCTTGTGGATATTATAAAGCTGTAGTCTCTATATATTATGCACAATAACAGCCCCTTGTGGATATTATAAAGTTGTAATCTCTATATATTATACAGAATAACAGCCCCTTGTGGATATTATAAAGCTGTAGTCTCCATATATTATACACAATAACAGCCCCTTGTGGATATTATAAAGCTGTCATCTGTATATATTATACACAATAACAGCCCCTTGTGGGTATTATAAAGCTGTAGTCTCTGTATATTAGACTCAATAACAGCCCCTTGTGGATGTTATAAAGTGTAGTCTCTATATATTATACATAATAACAGCTCCTTGTCGATACTATAAAGCTGTAGTCTCTATATATTATACATAATAACAGCTCCTTGTGGATATTATAAAGCTGTAGTCTCTATATATTATACACAATAACAGCCCCTTGTGGATATTACAAAGCTGTAGTCTATATATATTATACACAATAACAGCTCCTTGTGGATATTATAAAGCTGTCATCTCTATATATTATACACAATAACAGCCCCTTGTGGATATTATAAAGCTGTAGTCTCTATATATTAGACACAATAACAGCCCCTTGTCGATATTATAAAGCTGCAGTCTCCATATATTATACACAATAACAGACCCTTGTGGATATTATAAAGCTGTAGTCTCTATATATTATACACAATAACAGCCCCTTGTGGATATTATAAAGCTGTCGTCTCTATATATTATACACAATAACAGCCCCTTGTCGATATTATAAAGCTGTAGTCTCTATATATTATACACAATAACAGCCCCTTGTGGATATTATAAAGTTGTAGTATCTAAATATTATACACAATAACAGACCCTTGTGGATATTATAAAGCTGCAGTCTCTATATATTATACACAATAACAGCCCCTTGTGGATATTATAAAGCTGTCGTCTCTATATATTATACACAATAACAGCCCCTTGTCGATATTATAAAGCTGTAGTCTCTATATATTATACACAATAACAGCCCCTTGTGGATATTATAAAGCTGTAGTCTCTATATATTATACACAATAATAGCCCCTTGTGGATATTATAAAGTTGTAGTATCTAAATATTATACACAATAATAGTCCCTTGTGGATATTATAAAGTTGTAGTCTCTATATATTATACACAATAACAGACCCTTGTGGCTATTATAAAGCTGTAGTCTCTGTATATTATACACAATAACAGTCCCTTGTGGATATTATAAAGCTGTAGTCTCTATATATTATACACAATAACAGCTCCTTGTGGATATTATAAAGCTGTAGTCTCTATATATTATACACAATAACAGCTCCTTGTGGATATTATAAAGCTGTAGTCTCTATATATTATACACAATAACAGACCCTTGTGGATATTATAAAGCTGTAGTCTCTATATATTATACACAATAACAGCCCCTTGTCGATATTATAAAGTTGTAGTCTCTATATATTATACACAATAACAGCCCCTTGTGGATATTATAAAGTTGTAGTCTCTATATATTATACACAATAACAGACCCTTGTGGATATTATAAAGCTGTAGTCTCTATATATTATACAGAATAACAGCCCCTTGTGGATATTATAAAGCTGTAGTCTCTATATATTATACACAATAACAGCCCCTTGTGGATGTTCTAAAGTTGTAGTCTCTATATATTATACAGAATAACAGCCCCTTGTGGATATTATAAAGCTGTAGTCTCTATATATTATACACAATAACAGCCCCTTGTGGATATTGTAAAGCTGTAGTCTCTATATATTATACACAATAACAGCCCCTTGTGGATATTATAAAGCTGTAGTCTCTATATATTATACACAATAACAGCCCCTTGTGGATATTATAAAGTTGTAGTCTCTATATATTATACAGAATAACAGCCCCTTGTGGATATTATAAAGCTGTAGTCTCTATATATTATACACAATAACAGCCCCTTGTGGATATTATAAAGCTGTCATCTCTATACATTATACAGAATATCAGCCCATTGTGGATCTTATAAAGTTGTAGTCTCTATATATTATACACAATAACAGCCCCTTGTGGATATTATAAAGCTGTAGTCTCTATATATTATACACAATAACAGCCCCTTGTGGATATTATAAAGCTGTAGTCTCTATATATTATACACAATAACAGCCCCTTGTGGATATTATAAAGTTGTCGTCTCTATATATTATACACAATAACAGCCCCTTGTGGATATTATAAAGCTGTAGTCTCTATATATTATACACAATAACATCCCCTTGTCGATATTATAAAGCTGTAGTCTCTATATATTATACACAATAACAGCCCCTTGTGGATATTATAAAGCTGTAGTCTCTATATATTATACAGAATAACAGCCCCTTGTAGATATTATAAAGCTGTAGTCTCTATATATTATACACAATAACAGCCCCTTGTGGATATTATAAAGTTGTCGAGATGTACACTTCCCTGTGTATGTTATAGAAAATAACAATGCCCTATGTTGTCCCTTTGAGGGTAAAACGGCCCCTCGTATATTCTCAGAAATAATTGCCCCTGTGTGTGTATTGTAGCGATCCGCATGTTTATTAATCCGAGTATCTGTCTATTATAGAGGCCAGGAGCCCGTATTACTGTTGCAGGAAATATGTCCACAATGTTGCTGTCAGTCTCCAGCATTCTTCGTTGTTCCTGTCTCTCTTTCCCTGCAAACAATGTCGAGTTTAATTCTTTGCCTCCTTTCAGATGGACATAACAGAGACAGAAGCCAGCGAGGTGCAACACTCACCCACGTATTCGAGGAATCCCATCACTGGAAGAGGCTCAAAACTTCCATCACTGTGTAACATCATCGGCAAGAAGCAGAAAGTCCCAGAGCTGGCTGAAGTCCCAGATATCATGGGCTGTGTGTCAGCAGGTAAACGTTCTCCAAAAGGGAGGGCATCCAGAGGCACAGCAAACAGGGTTCTCTTTCCCAGTCATTGACTATCAGCATGGGAGGGTTTGATGGGGGGGACAGTGTAGAGGAAGCTTTACTCTGTATCTAACCCCGTGCTGTCCCTGTCCCTGGGAGTGTTTGATGGGGGGGACAGTGTAGAGAGAGCTTTACTCTGTATCTAACCCCGTGCTGTCCCTGTCCCTGGGAGTGTTTGATGGGGGGACAGTGTAGAGGGAGCTTTACTCTGTATCTAACCCCGTGCTGTCCCTGTCCCTGGGAGTGTTTGATGGGGGGTCAGTGTAGAGGCAGCTTTCCTCTGTATCTAACCCGTGCTGTCCCTGTCCCTGGGAGTGGTTGATGGGTGGGACAGTGTAGAGGGAGCTTTACTCTGTATCTAACCCCGTGCTGTCCCTGTCCCTGGGAGTGTTTGATGGGGGGGACAGTGTAGAGGGAGCTTTACTCTGTATCTAACCCCGTGCTGTCCCTGTCCCTGGGAGTGTTTGATGGGGGGTCAGTGTAGAGGCAGCTTTACTCTGTATCTAACCCGTGCTGTCCCTGTCCCTGGGAGTGGTTGATGGGTGGGACAGTGTAGAGGGAGCTTTACTCTGTATCTAACCCCGTGCTGTCCCTGTCCCTGGGAGTGTTTGATGGGGGGGACAGTGTAGAGGGAGCTTTACTCTGTATCTAACCCCGTGCTGTCCCTGTCCCTGGGAGGGTTTGATGGGGGGTTCAGTGTAGAGGGAGCTTTACTCTGTATCTAACCCCAAGCTGTCCCTGTCCCTGGGATGGGGGGGACAGTGTAGAGGGAGCTTTACTCTGTATCTAACCCTGTGCTGTCCCTGTCCATGGGAGTGTTTGATGGGGGGGACAGTGTAGAGGGAGCTTTACTCTGCATCTCACCCCGTGCTGTCCCTGTCCCTGGGATGGGGGGGACAGTGTAGAGGGAGCTTTACTCTGTATCTAACCCTGTGCTGTCCCTGTCCATGGGAGTGTTTGATGGGGGGGTCAGTGTCGAAGGAGCTTTACTCTGTATCTAACCCCGTGCTGTCCCTGTCCCTGGGATGGGGGGGACAGTGTAGAGGGGGCTTTACTCTGTATCTAACCCCGTGCTGTCCCTGTCCCTGGGAGTGTTTGATGGTGGGGACAGTGTAGAGGAAGCTTTACTCTGTATCTAACCCCGTGCTGTCTCTGTCCCTGGGAGTGTTTGATGGGGGGGACAGTGTAGAGAGAGCTTTACTCTGTATCTAACCCGTGCTGTCCCTGTCCCTGTCCCTGGGAGTGTTTGATGGGGGGGACAGTGTAGAGGGAGCTTTACTCTGTATCTAACCCCGTGCTGTCCCTGTCCCTGGGAGTGTTTGATGGGGGGAACAGTGTAGAGGAAGCTTTACTCTGTATCTAACCCCGTGCTGTCCCTGTCCCTGGGAGTGTTTGATTGGGGGGTCAGTGTAGAGAGAGCTTTACTCTGTATCTAACCCCGTGCTGTCCCTGTCCCTGGGAGTGTTTGATGGGGGGACAGTGTAGAGGGAGCTTTACTCTGTATCTAACCCCGTGCTGTCCCTGTCCCTGGGATGGGGGGGACAGTGTAGAGGAAGCATTACTCTGTATCTAACCCCGTGCTGTCCCTGTCCCTGGGATGGGGGGACAGTGTAGAGAGAGCTTTACTCTGTACCTAACCCCGTGCTGTCCCTGTCCCTGTGATGGGGGGGACAGTGTAGAGGAAGCTTTACTCTGTATCTAACCCCATGCTGTCCCTGTCCCTGGGATGGGGGGGACAGTGTAGAGGGAGCTTTACTCTGTTCCTAACCCCGTGCTGTCCCTGTCCCTGGGAGTGTTTGATGGGGGGACAGTGTAGAGGGAGCTTTACTCTGTATCTAACCCCGTGCTGTCCCTGTCCCTGGGAGTGTTTGATGGGGGGGACAGTGTAGAGAGAGCTTTACTCTGTATCTAACCCCATGCTGTCCCTGTCCCTGGGATGGGGGGGACAGTGTAGAGGGAGCTTTACTCTGTTCCTAACCCCGTGCTGTCCCTGTCCCTGGGAGTGTTTGATGGGGGGACAGTGTAGAGGGAGCTTTACTCTGTATCTAACCCCGTGCTGTCCCTGTCCCTGGGAGTGTTTGATGGGGGGGACAGTGTAGAGGAAGCTTTACTCTGTATCTAGCCTCTTTCCCCCTTCCCCCAATGCCTTCCTCCTGACATGTTGCCTTATGTCACAAGTACCAAATCTATCCCTCTGCAGTTATATTTCACACACAATGACTCAGTCACAAATTGTGATTCAGTGATACAGAAATTGAATATCCGTCAAAAGGGTGCTGTGTTAAACAGTCACCGAGTCACAGAGCAGAGTAACAAACCCTTTGGTCTAACCAGTCCACGCCGAACATAATCTCAGACTAAACTAGTCCCACCTGCCTGCTCCCCGGCTCATACATCTCCAACCCTTTCCTGTTCATCTCCTTATCCAAATGTCTTTTCAACATTGTAATTGTGCCCACATCCACTGCTTTCTCAGACCATCCATCCCACACGCACATACTCTGTGTGAAGAATTTACCCCTCGTGCCTTTTAAAAATCTCTCTCCTCTCACCTTTAAAATGTGTCCCCTGGTCTTGAAATCCCCCTCACCCTAGGAAAAAGGCAGCTATCGTTCGCCCCTGTCTTTTGTAAACTTGTATAATATCGTCTCTCAACATCCTACGCTCCAGTGAAAATAGTCCCAGCCTATCCAGCTTTTCTTTATAAACCTTCCATACCTTGTAACATGCTGGTAAATCTCCTCTGAACCCTTTCCAGTTTAATAATCTCCTTCCTACAACATGGTTTGGAGATTTGGACTGGGGTGTACAAAGTTAAAAATCACGCAACGCCAGGTTATAGTCCAACAGGTTTAATTGGAAGCACTAGCTTTCTGAGCGCTGCTCCTGTGCCACAACCACCTGAAGAAGGAGTGTCGCTCCGAAAGCTCGTGTGCTTCCATTTAAACCTGTTGGACTATAACCTGGTGTTGCATGATTTTTAACTTCCTACAACAGGGTGACCAGAACTGGACACAGTCGAAGCCTCACCAATGTCCTGTACAACCTCAACGTGGCTCCCCTCCTCCTCTCCTGACCAATGAAGGGAAGTATTCCACAGCACTATCCAAGGCCCCACCAATAATTCTCTCAGTCCTGCCCTTGACAGTGTGTAGTTGAAGCTTATGGTCTGGCACTCGGCAGGATAAATGGAAGGATGACAAGTTGAAAATGATTGCGCCAACTTAGCCTGCAGAAGGAAAAGGGGTGTCGATTGATTGACAAGTTGACTGTCATTGGCTGAGGCATTACTATGTTTCCCTGGCTGCTTCCTCCACAGCATGGACGAGGTGATGGGTAAAACAAGAGTGTCACTGTGCTTGTAATCTAGAGGGTTCAAATCCCGCCAGCTCTGCTGCCTCACAGCGCCAGGGCGCCAGGTTCGATTCCAGCCTCAGGCGACTGTCTGGGTGGAGTTTGTCCACTCTCCCCCCCCGTGTCTGCGTGGGTTCCCTCCGGGTGCTCCGGTTTCCTCCCACAGTCCAAAGATGTGCAGGTTACGGTGAATTGGCCATGCAAGGTTGTCCATAGTTATTACAGCATTAGTCAGAGAATGGGGGGGGGGGGTCAGTGTGGACTAGTTGGGCCGAAGGGCCTGTTTTCCACACTGTAGGGAATCTAATCGAATCTCATCTTTCTGTTGGAATCCTGTTTTTCAGCGCTTGCCCATAGCCTTGTATTCTGTGACACTTCAAGTGCTCCTGTAAATAGTTCTCAAATGTCTGGAAGGTCTTTGTGTCTCCCACCCCTCTCACGCAGCGGGTTCCAGATGCCCGCCACCCTCTGGGTGAAAAACCCCTAATGCCCACCTGATCCTAACCTTAAAACTGCGCCTCCCCTGGTTATCGAACCCTCTTCCAGGAAGGGGGAGAGTTCTTTCTTATCTCCCCTGTCTTCTGCCTCTTGGAATTTTGTAGATCTCAATCATAAGCCCCTCAACCTTCTCCGCTCTAAGGAGAACCCAACGCCAGACTATCCAGTCTCTTTTCATAGCTGAATTGCTCTAAGCCAGGCAGTATCCTGGTGAATCTCCTCTCCAGCCTCTCCGATCACGTCCCTGGTATGACGGTGGTTTCCCGAAATGCGCACAGTACTTATCCAGTCCCAGCATCACCTGCTTTTGTTGGCGAGTTTGTTGCCGTGACTAACGGAAGCAAGTCTCCCACATAATCTTCTTAACCACCTTTTGTGGCTGTCCTGTTGTCCTCAGGGTCCTGTGGAGATTAACACCAACATCCGGTGGCTCCTCTGTAATGGGTCAGGTCCGATCCCTCAAAATGCACTCCCCTTGCCTTACTCGACCCCCCCAGACATCTCAGGGTTAAATTCCATTTGTTCAGCCCATCTAACCTGCTCGGTCAGGTCTCTGGGTGAAAAGGTTTCTTCTCACCAACCTCCCCACCTGCCCTTGCCCCCACAACCCAATCACTCTTCCTGGAGTTTTCACTTCTCAGTCAAGGCCTGTCTTTTCCAAACCCTTCGGGCCCCTCTTCATTTTATATGCCTTTTCTGCTCTGAAGGAAACATCCCTGACCGATCAGGTCCTTCCTGGTGGACAAACATTTGCCTCCATCTCGTCCACATCCTTCTGAGTAACTGGAACTGGAAGCAGTGCTCTGGTGTAAATCTGGACCCCCCCCCCCCCCCGCCCCGAGAGGGGCTTCTCAGTTCCGCGATCGGTCAAATAAACACTATCAGCTCGGTCTGTTTCAACAATCGATTACGATACCGGGCGTAGGTTATCCAGCAGCACAGGGATTCAGGAATAGCTGATGCAATTAGCTTAAAACACAGGCAACCTTTCTGGGTCTGTTACCAAACAGAACAGTCTTCATTTAAAAATTAATCCAATAAAATGACAAGTCGACATTAAATTAAGCCAATGATATTTCCTGGGAACTGACTCGTTTTGAACACCCCTATCTCTCGCCACTGGTCTTCCAAGGCCAGTCTAGTGTACTTTAATAATATCCTATCTTACCTAGTTAATTTATACTGTGAACAGAGCATTGTTTGCTAATCTCTTTCAATTAGTTCAGGAATGTGGTTTTCAGCAGAGTTAGATGCCATTTTAAACAGAATTGTTAATTTGCTCCTAGAAGCCATTTTGTCATGTCACTTGCACTAAGAAGCCATTTTGTAATGTCACTTGCACTAAGAGGCCATTTTGTAGTGAGTAAAAGCATGCATTAAATGGTTGCTCCTGACAACAGCCTAAATCCGGATTTTAGATCCTGACTGGCTGGGAGTTAACCACTGATCTATACTGTTCCAGGTTCACCTCCCAACTCTTAAAGCCTATGTCTCAGTTCATAAACAAAGGTCTCCTGTAAACTCTCACACCTATGCTCCCGTCCCCGGGGATCTGTAGACACACACCCGCATGTTACATCTCTGCTCCTCCGCATTCCTCACAACCCCCGCCCATTCAGCGTTTACTCCCCAGCTCACACCCCCCTCCCCCCCCCCCTCCCCGACAGGATTGTCAACGTAGGACTGAGGACCAATGGGCCCTCCGAGCCTGCAGCACCATTCAGTGAGACCGTGACTGATCCAATCAGTCCGCACTGACCCACATGCTGCCGCCCACGTGACCAGTCCGTTCCCACGGCGACCACGATCGAACCAGCCAAGTTCTGAACCATGCCTCCCCTACCTTCAAGTTCATGTCACCTGTACGCAAGTCACCATCCCACTGGAAACAGCCTTCCACCCACAAGCACACCCATCAACCACGAACCACTGCTTCCTGCCTCTCGGCACATCCTGGATCCAGCTTGACGCTCTGCCTTGGATCCCATGGGCCTTTGCTCTTCTGACAAATTGGCCACGTCAGCTTCTGGAAGGCCCTCGTCGGCCACGGGATAAATATTGCCTGGGACTCTGGATAATAACTTCCCTGCCCTTCTTCAAAATGGTGCCGTTGCGTTTCTCTTCGGTCTGCCGACAAGGCCTTCAGTCGAATTCCCCGTCCGATAGACAACAGCGGGTGTCTCCAACTGTGCGCTGACTTGAAGTCATGATTCAGCGATGCCGGTGTTGGACTGGGGTGGACAAAGTTACAAATCCCACAGCACCAGGTTATAGTCCAACAGGTTGATTTGGAAGCTGCGAAAGCTAGTGTGCTTCCGATTAAACCTGTCGGAGTATAACCTGGTGTTGCGAGATTTTTTAACTCGCTCGAAGTGTTAACTTTAGTTAGGATGCTGAGACTCTGGGGTGGGATTTGAACCCAGAGCCAAGCCGCGGCGCTAGCGACTGAGCCAGTTGGCTGGCGCTGACCTCGGACAGCTTGTTCCCGCTGAGTTTGGTTTTTTTTCCGTTTTTTTTCCGTTGTGTGATGTGGGAAATGCAGGGTTTGTCGCCCCGTCCCTCAGATGAAGTGGTTTGTCGCACCATTTCTGAAGGCTGGGGGTCTGGCCCCGCCCTGCGGGCAAGGACAGCAGATTTCCTCCTCCTGAAGGACTTCGAGTTGAATTGAATTGAATTGAAACTCGAAAGGGTTCAGAAAAGACTTAAAAGGGTGTTGCCAGGGTCTGAGCTACAGGGAGAGGCTGACCAGGCTGGGGCTGTTTTCCCCGGAGCGTTGGAGGCTGAGGGGGGTGACCTTATAGAGGTTTATAAAACCATGAGGGTTATCGATAGGATAAATAGACAAGGTCTTTTTCCCCCTGGGGTGGGGGAGTCCAGAACTAGAGGGGCATAGGTTTAGGGTGAGAGGGGAAAGATATAAAAGAGACCTAAGGGGCAACGTTCTCACCCAGAGGGTGGTACGTGTATGGAATGAGCTGCCAGAGGATGTGGTGGAGGCTGGGACAATGACAGCATTTAAAAGGTGGATGGGGACAGGGATAGGAAGGGTTTGGAGGGATATGGGCCGGGTGCTGGCAGGTGGGACTAGATTGGGTTGGGATATCTGGGTGGGCAGGGACAGGGTTGGGCCGAAGGGTCTGTTTCCATGCCGTCCGTCTCTGTGAGTGAATTGATTGTCACGTGGACCAGGGCACAGCGAAAAGCTTTGTCTTGTGAGCAATCCTGGCAGAGCACAGAGTGAAGTCGCATCAATGAGTAAATAATAGGTAAACAGCAGTTAAGAGTTTGTGAGTCCATTCAGTATTCAGACTCTGTGAATGTGACGAGTTTTTATGACAGCCTTGATGGTTACAATGGTCACCATGACAGAGATTAGCTTTACCTGCCAGATTTCCCCGGCTGCGGGTATCCTGGGCACTGTCACTGCCCCCCACCGCCTCCCTGGTCGCCGCTCGTATGTATTACTGACCTCCGTTGCGTCGCCAGTGCCAAGAGAAGTGACCCACTCCGCGTTATCTTTGTTTGTGTTTCCAGGACCCGAACACGCACCCACCTTCCAGGCACAGAGACTCCAAGCGAGGAGCAAGAAGGGTCCCTCCAGTCCACAGCAGCTGCTCAAGGTGCCCAGGCAGAGCTCGGCTGGCACCGTCAGGAGGGGACCGTCCAGGAGCCTGCGCTACGGGGACGGCGCCGAGGAGGGGGAGGAGGAGGGGGACAAGGAGGAGGAGGAGGATGGCACGACCAGGGCAGGGAGGCAGGAAGGCAGCTGCCCGGAGCCCAGCCTGCCCCTCCCTGCTACAGCGTCGGGGGCTGGGTCGGCTGGCCAGTGCCAGGACGTCCACTCCCCGAGCCGGCAGCAGCAGACCAACCGCATCGTGCGCAGGCTGAGGCAGGAGAGGCTGGCCAACATGGTGCCCGCTGCCCAGAAGGACGGGCAGGAGGAGGAGGAGGAGGACAGAGCCCCGGGACCCCCGGGACTCCCGGGCACAGGCAGGGGCACGTCGGCCGAGCCCCCCGGTGACTGGTTGCCCTTCCGGCTCAGGGTGCGCCCTTGGGCCGTCCCCGAGAGACCCGCCGGCGACGAGGGTGTGCGGCCCGTCCCCCAGTGGGCCCCCGCCAGGCCCGAGGCTGGCAGTGCCTCCTCCTCCTCCCCCCGCCACCCTCCCCCCCCTCCTCCTCCTCCCCCCGAGGCCTCCCAGGGCCCCGGCGCCAACAGCCCCCCGCCTCTGCTGCCCCGGCTTGAACCTGGCCGCCTGGTCAGCCTGCTGGTGACCACTGCCAGCCCGGCCGGCCCCGCCCGCCTCCGGCCCCTCCCGGCCGGCCGGCTGGCTCCCAGCCCCTCCGGCCCGGCCCGCGGCCCACCCCTCTCCATGACCATCCTGGCCCTGTCCAGCCTGAGGAGCCGGGAGAGCGGCGAGCCGAGGCGGCCGGCCGGCGGGAGCACTGGGGAAACTGGCAAGGAGGACCTGAAGGAACCTGAGAGACCACCGCCCGACCCAGAGACACTCCGCAAGCTGCAGGAGAGGTAAGGAGCAGGTCAGTGTGGGGGGGGGGGGGGAGGGGGAGAGGGAGGGGGGAGGGAAAGAGAAGGGGGAGGGGGGATGAGGGAGAGAGAGGGAAGGGAGGGGGAAAAGGGAAGGAGAAGGGAGGGAGGGGGGAAGAGGGAGACAGAGGGGACGGAGATAGAGGGGAGGGAGGGGGTAGAGAGACGAGGGGAGGAAAAGAGAGAGGAGGGAGTGAGAGGGGGAGGGAGGGGGGAGGGAGAGAGAGAGAGGGGAAGGGGGAAGAGGGAGAGAGATTGGAGGGAGAGAGGGGGGAGGGAGAGAGAGGGGAGGGGGAGGGAGGGAGAGAGAGGGGGGAGGGGGAGAGAGTGGGGGGGGGTAGAGAGAGGCGAGGGAGGGGGGCCAGAGAGAAACCGGGATGAGAGAGGGAGAGAGAAAAAGAGAGAGGCGGAGAGAGAGAGAGAATGGGAGGGGGAGGAGGGGGGAGAGAGAGACAGAGACGGGAGAGAGAAGGGGAGAGACAGGGTGGGGGGAGAGAGAGGGAGACAGAAGGGGGAAGAGGGGGACAGAGAGAGGGAGAGAGAGAGGGGAGAGAGAGATGGTGGGGGGGGAGAGAGAGAGGGGGGAGGGGGGAAGAGGGAGAGAGATTGGAGGGAGAGAGGGGGGAGGGAGAGAGAGGGGAGGGGGAGGGAGGGAGAGAGAGGGGGGAGGGGGAGAGAGTGGGGGGGGGTAGAGAGAGGCGAGGGAGTGGGGCGAGAGAGAAACCGGGATGAGAGAGGGAGAGAGAAAAAGAGAGAGGCGGAGAGAGAGAGAGAATGGGAGGGGGAGGAGGGGGGAGAGAGAGACAGAGACGGGAGAGAGAAGGGGAGAGACAGGGTGGGGGGAGAGAGAGGGAGACAGAAGGGGGAAGAGGGGGACAGAGAGAGGGAGAGAGAGAGGGGAGAGAGAGGGGGGGAGGGGGGGAGAGAGAGAGGGGGGAGGGGGGAAGAGGGAGAGAGATTGGAGGGAGAGAGGGGGGAGGGAGAGAGAGGGGAGGGGGAGGGAGGGAGAGAGAGGGGGGAGGGGGAGAGAGTGGGGGGGGGTAGAGAGAGGCGAGGGAGGGGGGCGAGAGAGAAACCGGGATGAGAGAGGGAGAGAGAAAAAGAGAGAGGCGGAGAGAGAGAGAGAATGGGAGGGGGAGGAGGGGGGAGAGAGAGACAGAGACGGGAGAGAGAAGGGGAGAGACAGGGTGGGGGGAGAGAGAGGGAGACAGAGGGGGGAAGAGGGGGACAGAGAGAGGGAGAGAGAGATGGTGGGGGGGGAGAGAGAGGGGGGAGGGGGGAAGAGGGGCGAGAGAGAGAGAGGGAGGGAGGGAGACAGAGAGGGGAAGGGGGAGAGAGTAAGAGAGGGAGGGGGGCAGAGAGAGAGAGTGGAGGGGGAGGAAGAGGGGGGAGAGAGAGAGACAAAGAGGGAGAAGGGGGGAGACAGAGGGGGGAAGAGGGGGACAGAGAGGGGGGAGAGATGGAGAGAGAGAGAGAGAGAGACATTGAACCTGAGGTATACCGTGTGGTCGAAGAAAGTGAGGACCGCAGATGCTGGAGGTCGCATTCCGGACAATCAAATGCCGGATAATGTGAAAAATGTGGTGCTGGAAAAGCGCAGCAGGTCAGGCAGCATCCACGGAGCAGGGGGATCGACGTTTCGGGCAGGAGCCCCTTCCTGTGTGGAAATGCTTGAAATCGTGGGGAGGATATAGAGGAGCAAGCTTGGAAGAGCGCGGTGGAGAGGGTGTTTAAATGACAGGGTCGGTCTAATTGGGGGCTGAGGTCGTGGTCGCTTAAAGGGACGGGAAGGAGCAATAGTTCTGTCTGGGAAAGCTTTCTATGTGTCCAGTCCGACTGGAAAAAAGGAGACCCTCCTGTATCAGAGTCTTGGGAATAAGGTGGGTCAGATGTCAGTGGGAGGACGTCCCGCGGACAGCGCTCGATGTGTCCTCAGATCCGGGCAGACAAAGGAAAATAACAGAACAATCCAGAGTGAAAGTCACCAGCTGGGCAAAAGCGAACTTAAGAATTGATCTCGACCCAAATAAATTCGACTCGGGAGTTGGCAGCGGGTTGGACATTGACCTTCGAGGTGTTAGTTGTGAACGCCGTTCCCCGCCCCCCCAAAAGGGGGAAGGGTAGGGTAAAACCAGCCCAGAGCTCCCCAAGATGACAGCTGAGGGAGAAAGATTCACAAAGAAAAAAGCAAAGACCGCAGACAGAAAGAAAGAGGATGTGCTGGAGAAACTCAGCAGGTCAGGAGAGAGACAGAGA
Organism: Chiloscyllium punctatum; assembly: GCF_047496795.1. Classification (NCBI taxonomy): domain Eukaryota; kingdom Metazoa; phylum Chordata; class Chondrichthyes; order Orectolobiformes; family Hemiscylliidae; genus Chiloscyllium; species Chiloscyllium punctatum. The sequence goes on from NC_092774.1 coordinate 18,738,094, forward strand.
AGCGAGATTAGCGTTTTGTGCGCAGTGACCCCCCCTGTCAGCTGGGAAAGGTGGGGCGGGGGGTGTTCGCTGCTGACAAGAGGTGGGGGTTGAGGAAGGGCTGAGCAGAACACAAGGGCAGCCTCGATTATCCAAACAGGATCGCAAGGGTTCCCGACGCTCAGCGAAGCTACGTTATCCGCCATTCGATTGTCCGGAATGAGAGTAACCGAGCCCAGCCACGTCCTTCGGATGATCACGTTTCCTCTGTGTGTGCCGAAGGAAAGGGGGAAAGAAGGGGTGGGGGCAAAGAGAGGGATTGTTGGCAATGAGCTGAGAGGGCGCAAAATGCAGAGCGGGGGAGCGAGCAAGAATGGCGATTAAGGACGAGTTAGATCAGCGAAGGGATCGGGAAGGGAGGGTGTTGGTTTGGAAACGGGGCTCACGGCAGAAGGACTCCGTTTGAAGAGGGTGCCGAACAGAGGGATTTTGCCCTCACAAGCGACGGGGACAGTAGAGCGCTCCCCCTCCCCAAACCTTTACTCACGGGTGTCACCGCTCCGCACTCAGCCTGCTTCGCGAGGACTCCGAGGAGGAGGACGAGGGTGACCTGTGCAGGATCTGCCTGATACCGGGCGGCACCCCTCTCAACCCACTGCTGGAACCCTGCAAGTGTGTCGGCAGCCTGCAGTTTGTGCACCACGATTGCCTGAAGAAGTGGCTGCAAGCAAAGATTATTTCAGGTAGAGGATCGCTGAGGTTGGTGGGGGGAGGGGGGGTAGGGGAGGGCGTGAGGAGGCCTGCGAGAATCCCACTCCAAGGCTCCTCCCTAGTACTTGCAATCACCAGGCCAGTCCAACCGGTACCAACCCTTCATCTGCTCCCACCGACAAAAAGAAAGGTTTTCCCACGTTTCAGTCGAGGTAATTTTTGCCTCTCATTGTCTTCCCTCACCTCAACTTAGAACGTAGAACAATACAGCGCAGGACAGGCCCTTCAGCCCTCGATATTGCGCCAACCTGTGAACTAATCTATGCCCATCCTCCGACACTCTCCCAAATTCATCCCACTCCAAGGATTGTTTAAATCTCCCTAACGTGGCTGAGTTAACTACATTCACAGGGAGGACATTCCACACCCTGACCACTCTCTGAGTAAAGAACCAACCTCTGACATCTGTTTGAAATCTAACACCCCTCAGTGTGTAGTTATGTCCCCTCGTACACGCTGACGTCATCATCCTAGGAAAAAGACTCTCACTGTCTCCCCTATCTAATCCTCTGATTATCTTGTATGTCTCTATCAAATCCCCTCTTAGCCTTCCTGCCAATGAGAAAAGACCCAAGTCTCTCAGCCTTTCCTCTTAAGCCCTTCCCTCCAGACCAGGCAACATCCTGGTAAATCTCCTCTGCACCTTTTCCAATGCTTCCACATCCTTCCTGATATATGGGGACCAGAACTGTGAGCAATATTCCAAGTGCGGCCGCACCAGCGTTTTGTATAGTTGCAGCATGATATTGCGTCTCCGGAACTCAATCCCTCTACCAATAAAACCTAACCCACCGTATACCTTCTTAACAGCACTATCCACCTGGGTGGCAACCTTCAGGGATCTATGTACATGGACTCCAAGATCCCTCTGCACATCCACACTACCAAGAATCTTTCCACTGACCCAGTACGCTGCCATCCTGTTATTCTTCCCAAAGTGAATCACCTCACATTTAGCTGCATTGAACTCCATTTGCCACCTCTCAGCCCAATCCTGCAGTTTATCCAAGTCCCCCTGAAACCTGTAACATTCTTCCAAACTGTCCACCACTCCACCGACTTTAGTGTCGTCTGCAAACTTACTAATCCATCCATCTCTGCCTGCGTCTAAGTCATTTATAAAAATGACAAACAGCAGTGGTCCCAAAACAGACCCTTGTGTCACACCACTAGTAACCGGACTCCAAGCTAAATATTTTCTATCAACCACCATTCATTGCCTCCTTTCAGAAAGCCAGTTTCTAACCCAAACTGCTAAATCACCCTCAATCCCATGCCTCTGCATTTTCTCCAACAGCCTACCATGTGGAACCTTATCACAGTCTTTACTGAAGTCCATGTACACCATGTCAACTGCCCTACCCTCATCTACATGCTTGGTCACCTTCTCAAATAACTCAAGGAGGTTTGTGAGACACGGCCTGCCCTTGGCGAAACCATGTTGACTATCTGAAATCAAATTGTTGCTTGCTGGATGATTATAAATCTTATCTCTTATAATCCTTTCCAAAACCTTTCCTACAACAGAAGTAAGGCTCTCTGCTGCCCTTCTTGAACAAGGGCACAACATTTGCAATCCTCCAGTCCTCTGGTACCAAACCTGTAGACAACGACGACTCAAATATCAAAGCCAAAGTCTCTGCTATCTCCTCCCTATCTTCCCAGAGAATCCTCGGAAAAATCCCACCCGGCCCAGGGGACTTGTCTACTTTCACTCCTTTGAGAATTGATAACACCTGTTCGTAACTCACCTCGATCCTTTCGAGTCTAATATCTTGTACCTCATTCGTCTCCTCTACAATATTCTCCTTGTCCTGAGTGAAAACCGATGAGAAATATTCATTTAGCACCTCTCCGATCTCCACAGGGTCCACACCCAACTTCCCACTTCTGTCTTTGACTGGCCCTATTCCTACCCTAATCATCCTCTTATTCCTTGTACGTGCACACCAACCCCTCCCCCTGCACTCACACACCTCCAGCTCTTCAAGCTCCCCTCCAGTACCTTACTTGGTTGCAGACTGTCTTTCTCCCCCCCTGACGGGTGGGAAAAGCCCCAGGCCTGTGACAGCTTTATATCTCAGTGCGGTGCAGGGCAGTGCAGAGCTGGGACTGGTTGCTGCTGTGAGTGTGCTGTCTGTGCACTGCCCAGGGCAGGTTCTTGGCACACGGTCCTGCCGCTGTGTCTCCCCAGTGGGTATTGGCGGTGAGGATGGACATTGCCTTCCAGAGATACCAGCACCTCTCGGAGTCAGTAGGTTGTGAGTTAACACTCCAGGAGCTCCAGTGCCTGTGACCCAGACTGGCACTACCCCCCACCCTGGGCCTGTATCATTCGCATCAACTGTTGAAGCCAGTGGCCCCCAACTGCTGTGGCCTAACGTTTATCCCTTTGACCAACGTTGATAAGGTGGTCTCCCTCTCTCTGCTCATAGCTGTTTGTAGAATCTTGCTGTGCACAAGTTGGCCCTCGTGCTTCCTGTGACACGCCCTCGGTGAGAGACTCTGCGACATCCTGATGTCGTGACAGGCCCTGTCAAAGTTCGGCGTCTCCCCGGTAACCACCGCCTTGACCCTGCTCCCCGATCCCTGTCTTGTTGTGGCTCTAACTATCGTCTCCTGCTCCATTCCCCGCCAACCTGTGCAGCATCTCCTGTCCTCCCACGTTTGTCTGACGGGTAAAGAGTTTGCTTTCTTCCATCCTCTCTTTGTTTCTTTTGCTGAAGAAGCTTCTGTCTCCTCGTTCAAACTCACCTCACTCACTAAGTTCGAATGCAAGACAAAAATACGTCCAGTAATTTCGAATTGGGTTTTCTTGCCACACGTTGTACTCACGGGCGGTGAAAAGGTGACAGTGTCGCTTCGCCCCTCCCCCCCCCACCACCTCACGGTACCACCTCAGCCATAAAGTACCTGGGTGCGTGTCTGCCACTGTTCCCTCAGTGGGGCCTCGCTGTACTCAGACGGGTTCACAGTGAGTTTGTGAATGAGTGAGCCATCCCTTGTTCCCTCCACACAGGAGCCGACTTGGCAGCAGTCACCACCTGCGAGCTCTGCAAACACACCCTCAAGCTGGATTTCGACAACTTTGACGTGCACGAGTTTCACCGCAAGCGAGCAGCCTCCCAGGTACGGGGAGGGGAGAACGTGTGTTCCCACAGAGTGGGATAGGGCTGGTGGGGGGGGGGGGGGGGGGGAGGGGAGAGCAGGGGGCTTCTCTGTCAAGAAGGACTCTTAACAATCTCCCCTTGATGGCTGAACTCCCCTCTGCTATCAACATCCTGGGAATTACAATTGACCAAAAACTCAACTGGGCCATCTCTGATGAGAGAGAGTCTAACTACTGTCCATAGACATCCAATGGCGTTGCCGTCACTGAATCCCCCTTCCCCCCCCCACTATCAACATCCTGGGGGTTACCATTGAGAGAGAATCTAACCATCATCCCCCTTGACGTTCAATGGCGTTACCGTCACTGAATCCCCCTTCCCCCCCCACTATCAACATCCTGGGGGTTACCATTGAGAGAGAATCTAACCATCATCCCCCTTGACGTTCAATGGCGTTACCGTCACTGAATCCCCCTTCCCCCCAAGTACCAACATCCTGGGGGTTACCTTTGAGAGAGAATCTAACCATCACCCCCTTGACGTTCAATAGTGTTACCGTCACTGAATCCCCCTCCCCCCCACTATCAACATCCAGGGGGTTCCCATTGACCAGAAACTGAACGTGGACCCAGCCCTGTATAAACCCAGCAACTACAAGAGCAGGGTCAGAGGCTGGGAATCCTGCAGCGAGTCACTCCCCTCCTGACTCTCCCACCCCCCCCACCCCCCAAAGCCCTGTCCCACCATCAACAAGGCACAACTCAGGGAGGGGGGAGGGAATACTCCCCACTTGCCCCTGGATGGAGGGGGGGGAAGCTCCGACAACACTCGACATCGCCCAGGGACAAAGCAGCCCCCTCCCCACCCCCAGCTCGATTGGCCCCACCCCCACAAACCCCCCGCTCCCTCCCTCCACCCCACCCCCCGACGCTGAGTCGCAGCCGTGTGTACCGTCTCCAAGACCCACTGCAGACCCTCACCGAGGGGGTCCTCAGACAGCACTTTCCCAAAACCCCCCACACCCCTCTACCATCTAGAAGGGGGAGGGGGGGCAGATACAAGGGGAACACCACACCCCTCCAAGCTCCCCTCCGACTCGGAAATATGTCGGCTGTTTGTTCACTGTCACTGGGTCAGAATCCTGGGATTCCCCTCCCTGAGGGGCATCGTGGGTCCACCCCACAGCACGCGGTCTGCAGCTATTCAAGAGGGCAACTCGGGACAGGGCAATGACAACTGGGCCCAGCCAGTGACACCCATACCCAATGACATAAAGAGAAAAGGGATGTGTGTGGGACTCACAGGGGCTGGTGAGGGGAGAGGTTCCAGTTTCATGGACAGTATAGTTGAGAAGGTAGGATACCCGTAGAATCGATGGTCAGTGACAGTGTGATGCCAATGTCATGCCACCTATAGCACTGCCACTTCCCAAGATCATCACACCTGGGGAAATGGCAGACAACAGCGAGGGAAAGGCAGCAGCGATGACGGCCCGAGGAAATACAGGATCTGACCACATTGTGTGGGAGATTGGGGGTGCGGGGGATGGCGGGGAGGAACTTTGTGGAAGAAACTGTCGACACACGGGGCAATCCTGTGAGAGGCGGGCGGAGACAATCTGATCAGTCCCTGCGCTGATTCCCCATCGCCCACGTCTCTCCTGTTCTGTCCCGTTCCCTTCCCGGCTGCAGGTGGAGGAGCAGATGACCAGCTCCAGTCTGTATATGGCAGTCCTGCTCCATCTCTACGAGCAGCGATTCACTGAGCTCATCCGGTTACTGGGCGGGAGCGCTACAACCTACCAGGTAAATGGGCAATTGTACATGGGTCCCCCTGGGTAAGACTCACACTGGGTCAGGGGACAATTGTTACCCACACATGGGTCCCTGTGGGTAATACTCACACTGGGTAAGGGGACAATTGTTACCCACACATGGGTCCCTGTGGGTAAGACTCACACCGGGTCAGGGGACAATTGTTACCCACACATGGGTCCCCGTGGGTAATACTCACACTGGGTAAGGGGACAATTGTTACCCACACATGGGTCCCCAAAGGGTAATACTCACACTGGGTAAGGGGACAATTGTTACCCACACATGGGTCCCCGTGGGGTAAGACTCACACTGGGTAAGGGGACAATTGTTACCCACACATGGGTCCCTGTGGGTAATACTCACACTGGGTAAGGGGACAATTGTTACCCACACATGGGTCCCCAAAGGGTAATACTCACACTGGGTAAGGGGACAATTGTTACCCACACATGGGTCCCTGTGGGTAATACTCACACTGGGTAAGGGGACAATTGTTACCCACACCTGGGACCCCGTGGGTAATACTCACACTGGGTAAGGGGACAATTGTTACCCACACATGGGTCCCCGTGGGTAAGACTCACACTGGGTAAGGGGACAATTGTTACCCACACATGGGTCCCTGTGGGTAAGACTCACACTGGGTAAGGGGACAATTGTTACCCACACATGGGTCCCTGTGGGTAAGACTCACACTGGGTCAGGGGACAATTGTTACCCACACATGGGTCCCCCTGGGTAAGACTCACACTGGGTAAGGGGACAATTGTTACCCACACATGGGTCCCTGTGGGTAAGACTCACACTGGGTCAGGGGACAATTGTTACCCACACATGGGTCCCTGTGGGTAAGACTCACACTGGGTCAGGGGACAATTGTTACCCACACATGGGTCCCCCTGGGTAAGACTCACACTGGGTAAGGGGACAATTGTTACCCACACATGGGTCCCCGTGGGTAAGACTCACACTGGGTCAGGGGACAATTGTTACCCACACATGGGTCCCCGTGGGTAAGACTCACACTGGGTAAGGGGACAATTGTTACCCACACATGGGTCCCCCTGGGTAAGACTCACACCGGGTAAGGCGACAATTGTTACCCACACATGGGTCCCCATGGGTAATACTCACACTGGGTAAGGGGACAATTGTTACCCACACATGGGTCCCTGTGGGTAAGACTCACACTGGGTCAGGGGACAATTGTTCCCCACACATGGGTCCCTGTGGGTAAGACTCACACTGGGTAAGGGGACAATTGTTACCCACACATGGGTCCCTGTGGGTAATACTCACACTGGGTCAGGGGACAATTGTTACCCACACATGGGTCCCTGTGGGTAAGACTCACACCGGGTAAGGGGACAATTGTTACCCACACATGGGTCCCTGTGGGTAATACTCACACTGGGTAAGGGGACAATTGTTACCCACACCTGGGTCCCCGTGGGTAAGACTCACACTGGGTAAGGGGACAATTGTTACCCACACATGGGTCCCTGTGGGTAATACTCACACTGGGTAAGGGGACAATTGTTATCCACACATGGGTCCCCGTGGGTAAGACTCACACTGGGTAAGGGGACAATTGTTACCCACACATGGGTCCCCCTGGGTAAGACTCACACTGGGTAAGGGGACAATTGTTACCCACACATGGGTCCCTGTGGGTAATACTCACACTGGGTAAGGGGACAATTGTTACCCACACATGGGTCCCCGTGGGTAAGACTCACACTGGGTAAGGGGACAATTGTTACCCACACATGGGTCCCTGTGGGTAATACTCACACTGGGTAAGGGGACAATTGTTACCCACACATGGGTCCCCCTGGGTAAGACTCACACTGGGTAAGGGGACAATTGTTACCCACACATGGGTCCCTGTGGGTAATACTCACACTGGGTAAGGGGACAATTGTTACCCACACATGGGTCCCCGTGGGTAAGACTCACACTGGGTAAGGGGACAATTGTTACCCACACATGGGTCCCTGTGGGTAATACTCACACTGGGTAAGGGGACAATTGTTACCCACACATGGGTCCCCCTGGGTAAGACTCACACTGGGTAAGGGGACAATTGTTACCCACACATGGGTCCCCGTGGGTAAGACTCACACTGGGTAAGGGGACAATTGTTACCCACACATGGGTCCCCGTGGGTAAGACTCACACTGGGTAAGGGGACAATTGTTACCCACACATGGGTCCCTGTGGGTAATACTCACACTGGGTAAGGGGACAATTGTTACCCACACATGGGTCCCTGTGGGTAAGACTCACACCGGGTAAGGGGACAATTGTTACCCACACATGGGTCCCTGTGGGTAATACTCACACTGGGTAAGGGGACAATTGTTCCCCACACATGGGTCCCTGTGGGTAAGACTCACACTGGGTAAGGGGACAATTGTTACCCACACATGGGTCCCCCTGGGTAATACTCACACTGGGTAAGGGGACAATTGTTACCTACACATGGGTCCCCGTGGGGTAATATTCACACTGGGTAAGGGGACAATTGTTACCCACACATGGGTCCCCGTGGGGTAATACTCACACTGGGTAAGGGGACAATTGTTACCCACACATGGGTCCCTGTGGGTAATACTCACACTGGGTAAGGGGACAATTGTTACCCACACATGGGTCCCTGTGGGTAAGACTCACACCGGGTAAGGGGACAATTGTTACCCACACATGGGTCCCTGTGGGTAATACTCACACTGGGTAAGGGGACAATTGTTCCCCACACATGGGTCCCTGTGGGTAAGACTCACACTGGGTAAGGGGACAATTGTTACCCACACATGGGTCCCCCTGGGTAATACTCACACTGGGTAAGGGGACAATTGTTACCTACACATGGGTCCCCGTGGGGTAATATTCACACTGGGTAAGGGGACAATTGTTACCCACACATGGGTCCCCGTGGGGTAATACTCACACTGGGTAAGGGGACAATTGTTACCCACACATGGGTCCCTGTGGGTAATACTCACACTGGGTAAGGGGACAATTGTTACCCACACATGGGTCCCTGTGGGTAATACTCACACTGGGTAAGGGGACAATTGTTACCCACACCTGGGTCCCCGTGGGTAATACTCACACTGGGTAAGGGGACAATTGTTACCCACACCTGGGTCCCCGTGGGTAATACTCACACTGGGTAAGGGGACAATTGTTACCCACACATGGGTCCCTGTGGGTAAGACTCACACTGGGTCAGGGGACAATTGTTACCCACACATGGGTCCCTGTGGGTAATACTCACACTGGGTAAGGGGACAATTGTTACCCACACCTGGGTCCCCCTGGGTAAGACTCACACTGGGTAAGGGGACAATTGTTACCCACACATGGGTCCCTGTGGGTAATACTCACACTGGGTCAGGGGACAATTGTTACCCACACATGGGTCCCTGTGGGTAATACTCACACTGGGTAAGGGGACAATTGTTACCCACACCTGGGTCCCCCTGGGTAAGACTCACACTGGGTAAGGGGACAATTGTTACCCACACATGGGTCCCCGTGGGTAAGACTCACACTGGGTAAGGGGACAATTGTTACCCACACATGGGTCCCCAAAGGGTAATACTCACACTGGGTAAGGGGACAATTGTTACCCACACCTGGGTCCCTGTGGGTAATACTCACACTGGGTAAGGGGACAATTGTTACCCACACATGGGTCCCCATGGGTAATACTCACACTGGGTAAGGGGACAATTGTTACCCACACATGGGTCCCTGTGGGTAAGACTCACACCGGGTAAGGGGACAATTGTTATCCACACATGGGTCCCCGTGGGTAAGACTCACACTGGGTAAGGGGACAATTGTTACCCACACATGGGTCCCCGTGGGGTAATATTCACACTGGGTAAGGGGACAATTGTTACCCACACATGGGTCCCTGTGGGTAATACTCACACTGTGTAAGGGGACAATTGTTACCCACACATGGGTCCCCGTGGGGTAATACTCACACTGGGTAAGGGGACAATTGTTACCCACACATGGGTCCCTGTGGGTAATACTCACACTGGGTAAGGGGACAATTGTTACCCACACCTGGGTCCCTGTGGGTAATACTCACACTGGGTAAGGGGACAATTGTTACCCACACATGGGTCCCCGTGGGTAATACTCACACTGGGTAAGGGGACAATTGTTACCCACACATGGGTCCCCGTGGGGTAATACTCACACTGGGTAAGGGGACAATTGTTACCCACACCTGGGTCCCCGTGGGTAATACTCACACTGGGTCAGGGGACAATTGTTACCCACACATGGGTCCCTGTGGGTAATACTCACACTGGGTAAGGGGACAATTGTTACCCACACATGGGTCCCCGTGGGGTAATACTCACACTGGGTAAGGGGACAATTGTTACCCACACATGGGTCCCTGTGGGTAATACTCACACTGGGTAAGGGGACAATTGTTACCCACACATGGGTCCCTGTGGGTAATACTCACACTGGGTAAGGGGACAATTGTTACCCACACATGGGTCCCTGTGGGTAAGACTCACACTGGGTAAGGGGACAATTGTTACCCACACCTGGGTCCCCCTGGGTAAGACTCACACTGGGTAAGGGGACAATTGTTACCCACACATGGGTCCCCGTGGGGTAATACTCACACTGTGTAAGGGGACAATTGTTACCCACACATGGGTCCCCCTGGGTAAGACTCACACTGGGTAAGGGGACAATTGTTACCCACACATGGGTCCCCGTGGGTAATACTCACACTGGGTAAGGGGACAATTGTTACCCACACCTGGGTCCCCGTGGGTAATACTCACACTGGGTAAGGGGACAATTGTTACCCACACATGGGTCCCTGTGGGTAAGACTCACACTGGGTAAGGGGACAATTGTTACCCACACATGGGTCCCTGTGGGTAATACTCACACTGGGTAAGGGGACAATTGTTACCCACACATGGGTCCCCGTGGGTAAGACTCACACTGGGTAAGGGGACAATTGTTCCCCACACATGGGTCCCCAAAGGGTAATACTCACACTGGGTAAGGGGACAATTGTTACCCACACATGGGTCCCCAAAGGGTAATACTCACACTGGGTAAGGGGACAATTGTTACCCACACCTGGGTCCCTGTGGGTAATACTCACACTGGGTAAGGGGACAATTGTTACCCACACATGGGTCCCCGTGGGGTAATACTCACACTGGGTAAGGGGACAATTGTTACCCACACATGGGTCCCCGTGGGGTAATACTCACACTGGGTAAGGGGACAATTGTTACCCACACATGGGTCCCTGTAGGTAAGACTCACACTGGGTAAGGGGACAATTGTTACCCACACATGGGTCCCTGTGGGTAAGACTCACACTGGGTAAGGGGACAATTGTTACCCACACATGGGTCCCTGTGGGTAAGACTCACACTGGGTAAGGGGACAATTGTTACCCACACATGGGTCCCTGTGGGTAAGACTCACACTGGGTAAGGGGACAATTGTTACCCACACATGGGTCCCCGTGGGTAAGACTCACACTGGGTAAGGGGACAATTGTTACCCACACATGGGTCCCCGTGGGTAAGACTCACACTGGGTAAGGGGACAATTGTTACCCACACATGGGTCCCCGTGGGTAAGACTCACACTGGGTAAGGGGACAATTGTTACCCACACATGGGTCCTGACGGGGACCGGGAATCACCCACACAGGAACATTTACCAGCAATGACACACAGGAATAGGAAGCAAACATGACACACAGGGATAAGGAGCTGGAATCACACACAGTGGGACAGGGAAAGGGAATTTCACACACATGGAGAGGGAGAGGGAATCACACACACAGGGACTGGGAGAGGGAATCACACACACAGGGACAGGGAGAGGGAATCACACACAGGGACAGGGAGAGGGAATCACACCCACAGGGATAGGGAGAGGGAATCACACCCACAGGGACAGGGAGAGGGAATCACACCCACAGGGATAGGGAGGGGGAATCACACCCACAGGGATAGGGAGAGGGAATCACACCCACAGGGATAGGGAGAGGGAATCACACCCACAGGGACAGGGAGAGGGAATCACACCCACAGGGATAGGGAGAGGGAATCACACCCACAGGGATAGGGATGGGGAATCACACCCACAGGGACAGGGAGCGGGAATCACACACACAGGGACAGGGAGAGTGAATCACACCTACAGGGACAGGGAGAGGGAATCACACACTGGGATAGGGAGAGGGAATCACCCACAAAGGGATAGGGAGAGGGAATCACACCCACAGGGATAAGGAGCTGGAATCACACACAGTGGGACAGGGAAAGGGAATTTCACACACATGGAGAGGGAGAGGGAATGTCACACACAGGGACAGGGAGAGGGAATCACACACAGGGACAGGGAGAGGGAATCACACCCACAGGGATAGGGAGAGGGAATCACACCCACAGGGACAGGGAGAGGGAATCACACCCACAGGGATAGGGAGGGGGAATCACACCCACAGGGATAGGGAGAGGGAATCACACCCACAGGGACAGGGAGAGGGAATCACACCCACAGGGACAGGGAGAAGGAATCACACCCACAGGGATAGGGAGAGGGAATCACACCCACAGGGATAGGGAGGGGGAATCACACCCACAGGGACAGGGAGCGGGAATCACACACCTACAGGGACAGGGAGAGGGAATCACACACAGGGACAGTGAGAGGGAATCACACCCACAGGGACAGGGAGAGGGAATCACACACACTGGGATAGGGAGAGGGAATCACACACACTGGGATAGGGAGAGGGAATCACACACAGGGACAGGGAGAGAGAATCACACTCAGGGATAGGGAGAGGGAATAACACCCACAGGGATAGGGAGAGGGAATAACACCCACAGGGATAGGGAGAGGGAATCACACCCATAGGGACAGGGATTGGGAATCACACACACAGGGATAGGGAGAGGGAATCACACACATAGGGACTGGGAGAGGGAATCACACCCACAGGGACAGGGAGAGGGAATCACACACACAGGGACAGGGAGGGGGAATCACACACACAGGGACAGGGAGAGGGAATCACACCCACAGGGACAGGGAGAGGGAATCACACACACAGGGACAGGGAGAGGGAATCACACACACAGGGATAGGGAGGGGGAATCACACACACTGGGATAGGGAGAGGGAATCACACACACAGGAACAGGGAGAGGGAATCACACCCACAGGGACAGGGAGGGGGAATCACACCCACACAGGGATAGGGAGGGGGAATCACACACACTGGGATAGGGAGAGGGAATCACACACACAGGAACAGGGAGAGGGAATCACACCCACAGGGACAGGGAGAGGGCATCACACACACTGGGATAGGGAGAGAGAATCACACCCACAGGGATAGGGAGAGGGAATCACACCAACAGGGACAGGGAGAAGGAATCACACACCCACAGGGACAGGGAGAGGGAATCACTCCCACAGGGATAGGGAGAGGGAATCACTCCCACAGGGACAGGGAGAGGGAATCACACACCCACAGGGACAGGGAGAGGGAATCACACACCCACAGGGATAGGGAGAGGGAATCACACACCCAGGGACAGGGAGAGCGAATCACACACAGGGACAGGGAGAGGGAATCACACCCACAGGGAGAGGGAATCACACACCCACAGGGATAGGGAGAGGGAATCATACCCACAGGGATAGGGAGAGGGAATCACACACACACAGGGACAGGGAGAGGGAATCACACACACAGGGACAGGGAGAGGGAATCACACACAGGGACAGGGAGAGGGAATCACACACACACAGGGACTGGGAGATGGAATCACACCCACAGGGATAGGGAGAGGGAATCACACACCCACAGGGACAGGGAGCGGGAATCACACACACTGGGACAGGGAGAGGGAATCACACACACAGGAACAGGGAGAGGGAATCACACCCACAGGGACAGGGAGAGGGCATCACACACACTGGGATAGGGAGAGAGAATCACACCCACAGGGATAGGGAGAGGGAATCACACCAACAGGGACAGGGAGAAGGAATCACACACCCACAGGGACAGGGAGAGGGAATCACTCCCACAGGGATAGGGAGAGGGAATCACTCCCACAGGGACAGGGAGAGGGAATCACACACCCACAGGGACAGGGAGAGGGAATCACACACCCACAGGGATAGGGAGAGGGAATCACACACCCAGGGACAGGGAGAGCGAATCACACACAGGGACAGGGAGAGGGAATCACACCCACAGGGAGAGGGAATCACACACCCACAGGGATAGGGAGAGGGAATCATACCCACAGGGATAGGGAGAGGGAATCACACACACACAGGGACAGGGAGAGGGAATCACACACACAGGGACAGGGAGAGGGAATCACACACAGGGACAGGGAGAGGGAATCACACACACACAGGGACTGGGAGATGGAATCACACCCACAGGGATAGGGAGAGGGAATCACACACCCACAGGGACAGGGAGCGGGAATCACACACACTGGGACAGGGAGAGGGAATCACACACACACAGGGACTGGGAGTGGGAATCATACACAGGGACAGGGAGAGGGAATCACACACACAGGGACAGGGACAGGGAATCACACCCACAGGGACAGGGAGAGGGAATCACACACAGGGACAGGGAGAGGGAATCACACCTACAGGGACTGGGAGTGGGAATCACACACAGGGACAGGGAGAGGGAATCACACACACAGGGACAGGGAGAGGGAATCACCCACACAGGGACAGGGAGAGGGAATCACACACACAGGGACAGGGAGAGGGAATCACACACAGGGACAGGGAGAGGGAATCACACACAGGGACAGGGAGAGGGAATCACACACAGAGACTGGGAGAGGGAATCACACCCACAGGGATAGGGAGAGGGAATCACACCCAGGGACAGGGAGAGGGAATCACACACAGGGACAGGGAGAGGGAATCACACACAGAGACTGGGAGAGGGAATCACACCCACAGGGATAGGGAGAGGGAATCACACCCACAGGGACAGGGAGAGGGAATCACACCCACAGGGACAGGGAGAGGGAATCACACCTACAGGGACAGGGAGAGGGAATCACACCCACAGGGACAGGGAGAGGGAATCACACCCACAGGGACTGGGAGAGGGAATCACACCCACAGGGACTGGGAGAGGGAATCACACCCACAGGGACAGGGACAGGGAATCACACCCACAGGGATAGGGAGATGGAGTCACACACACTGGGATAGGGAGAGGGAATCACACACACAGGGATAGGGAGAGGGAATCACCCACACAGGGATAGGGAGAGGGAATCACACCCACAGGGATAGCGAGAGGGAATCACACACAGGGACAGGAAGAGGGAATCACACCCACAGGGATAGGGAGATGGAGTCACACACCCACAGGGACAGGGAGAGGGAATCACACACCCACAGGGACAGGGAGAGGGAATCACACCCACAGGGACAGGGAGAGGGAATCACACCTACAGGGACTGGGAGAGGGAATCACACCCACAGGGACAGGGAGAGGGAATCACACCCACAGGGACTGGGAGAGGGAATCACACCCACAGGGACAGGGAGAGGGAATCACACCCACAGGGACAGGGAGAGGGAATCACACCCACAGGGATAGGGAGATGGAGTCACACACACTGGGATAGGGAGAGGGAATCACACACACAGGGATAGGGAGAGGGAATCACCCACACAGGGATAGGGAGAGGGAATCACACCCACAGGGATAGCGAGAGGGAATCACACACAGGGACAGGAAGAGGGAATCACACCCACAGGGATAGGGAGATGGAGTCACACACACTGGGATAGGGAGAGGGAATCACACACACAGGGATAGGTAGAGGGAATCACACCCACAGGGAGAGAGAATCACACCCACAGGGATAGGGAGAGGGAATCACACACACAGGGATAGGGAGAGGGAATCACACCCACAGGGATAGGGAGATGGAGTCACACACACTGGGATAGGGAGAGGGAATCACACACACAGGGATAGGGAGAGGGAATCACACCCACAGGGAGAGAGAATCACACCCACAGGGACTGGGAGAGGGAATCACACACCCACAGGGACAGGGAGAGGGAATCACACCCACACAGGGATAGGGAGAGGGAATCACACCCACAGGGACTGGGAGAGGGAATCACACCCACACAGGGACTGGGAGAGGGAATCACACACACTGGGACAGGGAGAGGGAATCACACCCACACAGGGACTGGGAGAGGGAATCACACATACTGGGACAGGGAGAGGGAATCACACCCACAGGGATAGGGAGAGGGAATCACACACACCAGGAGAAGGAGCAGGAATCACACACACAGGGAGAGGGAATCACACACAGGGACAGGGAGAGGGAATCACACACTGGGATAGGGAGAGGGAATCACACCCACAGGGATAGGGAGAGGGAATCACACACACACAGGGACTGGGAGATGGAATCACACCCACAGGGATAGGGAGAGGGAATCACACACCCACAGGGACAGGGAGCGGGAATCACACACACTGGGACAGGGAGAGGGAATCACACACACACAGGGACTGGGAGTGGGAATCATACACAGGGACAGGGAGAGGGAATCACACACACAGGGACAGGGACAGGGAATCACACCCACAGGGACGGGGAGTGGGAATCACACACAGGGACAGGGAGAGGGAATCACACACACAGGGACAGGGAGAGGGAATCACCCACACAGGGACAGGGACAGGGAATCACACCCACAGGGACGGGGAGTGGGAATCACACACTGGGATAGGGAGAGGGAATCACACCCACAGGGACAGGGAGAGGGAATCACACCCACAGGGACAGGGAGGGGGAATCACACCCACAGGGACAGGGAGAGGGAATCACACACAGGGACAGGGAGAGGGAATCACACACAGGGACAGGGAGAGGGAATCACACACAGAGACTGGGAGAGGGAATCACACCCACAGGGACAGGGAGAGGGAATCACACACCCACAGGGACAGGGAGAGGGAATCACACACAGGGACAGGGAGAGGGAATCACACACAGGGACAGGGAGAGGGAATCACACACAGGGACAGGGAGAGGGAATCACACCCACAGGGATAGGGAGAGGGAATCACACCCACAGGGACAGGGAGAGGGAATCACACCCACAGGGACTGGGAGAGGGAATCACACCCACAGGGATAGGGAGAGGGAATCACACCCACAGGGACAGGGAGAGGGAATCACACCCACAGGGACAGGGAGAGGGAATCACACCTACAGGGACAGGGAGAGGGAATCACACCCACAGGGACAGGGAGAGGGAATCACACCCACAGGGACAGGGAGAGGGAATCACACCCACAGGGACAGGGAGAGGGAATCACACCCACAGGGATAGGGAGATGGAGTCACACACACTGGGATAGGGAGAGGGAATCACACACACAGGGATAGGGAGAGGGAATCACACCCACAGGGATAGGGAGAGGGAATCACACCCACAGGGAGAGAGAATCACACCCACAGGGATAGGGAGAGGGAATCACACACACAGGGACAGGGAGAGGGAATCACACCCACAGGGATAGGGAGAGGGAATCACACACACCAGGAGAAGGAGCAGGAATCACACACACAGGGAGAGGGAATCACACACAGGGACAAGGAGAGGGAATCACACACTGGGATAGGGAGAGGGAATCACACCCACAGGGACAGGGAGAGGGAATCACACACACAGGGACAGGGAGAGGGAATCACACCCACAGGGACAGGGAGTGGGAATCACACCCACAGGGATAGGGAGAGGGAATCACACACAGGGAGAGGGAATCACACCCACAGGGACAGGGAGAGGGAATCACACACGGACTGGGAGAGGGAATCACACACACAGGGACAGGGAGGGGGAATCACACACACAGGGACAGGGAGTAGGAATCACACACAGGGACAGGGAGAGGGAATCACACACACAGGGACAGGGAGAGGGAATCACACCCACAGGGACTGGGAGAGGGAATCACACACACAGGGACAGGGAGAGGGAATCACACACACAGGGATAGGGAGGGGGAATCACACACACTGGGATAGGGAGAGGGAATCACCCACACAGGGATAGGGAGAGGGAATCACACCCACAGGGATAGGGAGATGGAATCACACACACTGGGATAGGGAGAGGGAATCACACCTACAGGGTCAGGGAGAGGGAATCACACCCACAGGGATAGGGAGAGGGAATCACACCCACAGGGATAGGGAGATGGAATCACACACACTGGGAAAGGGAGAGGGAATCACACACACTGGGATAGGGAGAGGGAATCACCCACACAGGGATAGGGAGAGGGAATCACACCCACAGGTATAGCGAGAGGGAATCACACACAGGGACAGGGAGAGAGAATCACACTCAGGGATAGGGAGAGGGAATAACACAAACAGGGATAGGGAGAGGGAATCACACCCATAGGGACAGGGATTGGGAATCACACACACAGGGATAGGGAGAGGGAATAACACCCACAGGGATAGGGAGAGGGAATCACACCCATAGGGACAGGGATTGGGAATCACACCCACAGGGACAGGGAGGGGGAATCACACCCACACAGGGATAGGGAGGGGGAATCACACACACTGGGATAGGGAGAGGGAATCACACACACAGGAACAGGGAGACGGAATCACACCCACAGGGACAGGGAGAGGGCATCACACACACTGGGATAGGGAGAGGGAATCACACACACAGGGATAGGGAGAGGGAATCACACCCACAGGGACAGGAAGAGGGAATCACACCAACAGGGAGAGGGAATCACACCCACAGGGACAGGGAGAAGGAATCACACACCCACAGGGACAGGGAGAGGGAATCACTCCCACAGGGATAGGGAGAGGGAATCACACCCACAGGGACAGGGAGAGGGAATCACACCAACAGGGAGAGGGAATCACACCCACAGGGACAGGGAGAAGGAATCACACACCCACAGGGACAGGGAGAGGGAATCACTCCCACAGGGACAGGGAGAGGGAATCACACACCCACAGGGACAGGGAGAGGGAATCACACACCCACAGGGATAGGGAGAGGGAATCACACACCCAGGGACAGGGAGAGCGAATCACACACAGGGACAGGGAGAGGGAATCACACACCCACAGGGATAGGGAGAGGGAATCACACCCAGGGACAGGGAGAGCGAATCACACACAGGGACAGGGAGAGGGAATCACACCCACAGGGAGAGGGAATCACACACCCACAGAGACAGGGAGAGGGAATCACACCCACAGGGATAGGGAGAGGGAATCACACACCCACAGGGACACGGAGAGGGAATCACACCCACAGGGATAGGGAGAGGGAATCACACACACACAGGGACTGGGAGTGGGAATCAGACACAGGGACAGGGAGAGGGAATCACACACACAGGGACAGGGAGGGGGAATCACACCCACAGGGATAGGGAGAGGGAATCATACACAGGGACAGGGAGAGGGAATCACACCCACAGGGATAGGGAGAGGGAATCACACACACACAGGGACTGGGAGTGGGAATCATACACAGGGACAGGGAGAGGGAATCACACACACAGGGACAGGGAGGGGGAATCACACACACAGGGACAGGGAGTAGGAATCACACACAGGGACAGGGAGAGGGAATCACACACACAGGGACAGGGAGAGGGAATCACACCCACAGGGACTGGGAGAGGGAATCACACACACAGGGACAGGGAGAGGGAATCACACACACAGGGATAGGGAGAGGGAATCACACACACAGGGACAGGGAGAGGGAATCACACACACTGGGACAGGGAGGGGGAATCACACACACAGGGACAGGGAGAGAGAATCGCACCCACAGGGACAGGGAGAGGGAATCACACCCACAGGGACAGGGAGAGGGAATCACACACAGGGACAGGGAGAGGGAATCACACACAGGGACTGGGAGAGGGAATCACACACCCACAGGGACAGGGAGAGGGAATCACACACCCACAGGGACAGGGAGAGGGAATCACACACACAGGGATAGGGAGTGGGAATCACACACACAGGGACAGGGAGAGGGAATCACACCCACAGGGACAGGGAGAGGGAATCACTCCCACAGGGACAGGGAGAGGGAATCACACACAGAGGGACAGGGAGAGGGAATCACACACAGGGACAGGGAGAGGGAATCACACACACAGGGATAGGGAGAGGGAATCACACCCACACTGGGATAGGGAGAGGGAATCACACCCACAGGGACAGGGAGAGGGAATCACACCCACACTGGGATAGGGAGAGGGAATCACACCCACAGGGACAGGGAGAGGGAATCACACACACAGGGACTGGGAGAGGGAATCACACCCACAGGGACAGGGAGAGGGAATCACACCCACACTGGGATAGGGAGAGGGAATCACACCCACAGGGATAGGGAGAGGGAATCACAACACAGGGATAGGGAGAGGGAATCACACACCCACAGGGACAGGGAGTGGGAATCACACACAGGGACAGGGAGAGGGAATCACACACTGGGATAGGGAGAGGGAATCACACCCACAGGGACAGGGAGAGGGAATCACACCTACAGGGACAGGGAGAGGGAATCACACCTACAGGGACTGGGAGAGGGAATCACACCCACAGGGATAGGGAGAGGGAATCACACCCACAGGGACAGGGAGAGGGAATCACACCCACAGGGACTGGGAGAGGGAATCACACCCACAGGGATAGGGAGAGGGAATCACCCACACAGGGACAGGGAGAGGGAATCACACCTACAGGGACAGGGAGAGGGAATCACACACAGGGACAGGGAGAGGGAATCACACCCACAGGGATAGGGAGATGGAATCACACACACTGGGATAGGGAGAGGGAATCACACACACAGGGATAGGGAGAGGGAATCACCCACACAGGGACAGGGAGAGGGAATCACACCCACAGGGACAGGGAGTGGGAATCACACCCACAGGGATAGGGAGAGGGAATAACACCCACAGGGATAGGGAGAGGGAATCACACCCATAGGGACAGGGATTGGGAATCACACACACAGGGATAGGGAGGGGGAATCACACCCACAGGGACAGGGAGAGGGAATCACACCCACAGGGATAGGGAGAGGGAATCACACCCATAGGGACAGGGATTGGGAATCACACCCACAGGGATAGGGAGAGGGAATCACACCCACAGGGATAGGGAGATGGAGTCACACACACTGGGATAGGGAGAGGGAATCACACACAGGGATAGGGAGAGGGAATCACACCCACAGGGATAGGGAGAGGGAATCACCCACACAGGGATAGGGAGAGGGAATCACACCCACAGGGATAGCGAGAGGGAATCACACCCACGGGGACAGGGAGAGGGAATCACACCCACAGGGATAGGGAGATGGAGTCACACACACTGGGATAGGGAGAGGGAATCACACACACAGGGATAGGGAGAGGGAATCACACCCACAGGGAGAGAGAATCACACCCACGGGGATAGGGAGAGGGAATCACACACACAGGGATAGGGAGAGGGAATCACCCACAGGGATAGGGAGAGGGAATCCCACCCACAGGGACAGGGAGAGGGAATCACACCCACAGGGATAGCGAGAGGGAATCACACACAGGGACAGGGAGCGGGAATCACACACACAGGGACTGGGAGAGGGAATCACCCACAGGGATAGGGAGAGGGAATCACACACACAGGAACAGGGAGAGGGAATCACACACACAGGGACTGGGAGAGGGAATCACCCACAGGGATAGGGAGAGGGAATCACACACATAGGAACAGGGAGAGGGAATCACACACACAGGGACAGGGAGAGGGAATCACACCCACAGGGATAGGGAGAGGGAATCACACACAGGGACAGGGAGAGGGAATCACACACAGGGACAGGGAGAGGGAATCACACACACTGGGATAGGGAGAGGGAATCACACACAGGGACAGGGAGAGGGAATCACACACAGGGACAGGGAGAGGAAATCACACACACTGGGATAGGGAGAGGGAATCGCGCACACAGGGACAGGGAGAGGGAATCTCACACAGGGACAGGGAGAGGGAATCACACACA
The DNA here is from genome assembly GCF_047496795.1 of Chiloscyllium punctatum. Taxonomy (NCBI): domain Eukaryota; kingdom Metazoa; phylum Chordata; class Chondrichthyes; order Orectolobiformes; family Hemiscylliidae; genus Chiloscyllium; species Chiloscyllium punctatum. Next base: position 18,759,959 of record NC_092774.1, read on the forward strand.
CTGGGATAGGGAGAGGGAATCACACCCACAGGGAGAGAGAATCACACCCACAGGGACAGGGAGAGGGAATCACACCCACAGGGATAGGGAGAGGGAATCACACACACAGGGACTGGGAGAGGGAATCACACCCACAGGGACAGGGAGTGGGAATCACACCCACAGGGATAGGGAGAGGGAATCACACCCATAGGGACAGGGAGAGGGAATCACACACACTGGGACAGGGAGAGGGAATCACACCCACAGGGACTGGGAGAGGGAATCACACACACTGGGACAGGGAGAGGGAATCACACCCACAGGGACAGGGAGAAGGAATCACACACCCACAGGGACAGGGAGAGGGAATCACACACCCACAGGGACAGGGAGAGGGAATCACACACAGGGACAGGGACAGGGAGAGGGAATCACACCCACAGGGATAGGGAGAGGGAATCACACACACTGGGACAGGGAGAGGGAATCACACACAGGGACAGGGAGAGTGAATCACACCCACAGAGACAGGGAGAGGGAATCACACCCACAGGGATAGGGAGTGGGAATCACACACACAGGGATAGGGAGTAGGAATCACACCCACAGGGACAGGGAGAGGGAATCACACCCACGGGGACAGGGAGAGGGAATCACACCCACAGGGATAGGGAGAGGGAATCACACACAGGGACAGGGAGAGGGAATCACACACACAGGGACAGGGAGAGGGAGTCACACACAGGGACAGGGAGAGGGAATCACACACAGGGACTGGGAGAGGGAATCACACACCCACAGGGACAGGGAGAGGGAATCACACACCCACAGGGACAGGGAGAGGGAATCACACACACAGGGATAGGGAGTGGGAATCACACACACAGGGACAGGGAGAGGGAATCACACCCACAGGGACAGGGAGAGGGAATCACTCCCACAGGGACAGGGAGAGGGAATCACACACAGAGGGACAGGGAGAGGGAATCACACACAGGGACAGGGAGAGGGAATCACACACACAGGGATAGGGAGAGGGAATCACACCCACACTGGGATAGGGAGAGGGAATCACACCCACAGGGACAGGGAGAGGGAATCACACCCACACTGGGATAGGGAGAGGGAATCACACCCACAGGGACAGGGAGAGGGAATCACACACACAGGGACTGGGAGAGGGAATCACACCCACAGGGACAGGGAGAGGGAATCACACCCACACTGGGATAGGGAGAGGGAATCACACCCACAGGGATAGGGAGAGGGAATCACAACACAGGGATAGGGAGAGGGAATCACACACCCACAGGGACAGGGAGTGGGAATCACACACAGGGACAGGGAGAGGGAATCACACACTGGGATAGGGAGAGGGAATCACACCCACAGGGACAGGGAGAGGGAATCACACCTACAGGGACAGGGAGAGGGAATCACACCTACAGGGACTGGGAGAGGGAATCACACCCACAGGGATAGGGAGAGGGAATCACACCCACAGGGACAGGGAGAGGGAATCACACCCACAGGGACTGGGAGAGGGAATCACACCCACAGGGATAGGGAGAGGGAATCACCCACACAGGGACAGGGAGAGGGAATCACACCTACAGGGACAGGGAGAGGGAATCACACACAGGGACAGGGAGAGGGAATCACACCCACAGGGATAGGGAGATGGAATCACACACACTGGGATAGGGAGAGGGAATCACACACACAGGGATAGGGAGAGGGAATCACCCACACAGGGACAGGGAGAGGGAATCACACCCACAGGGACAGGGAGTGGGAATCACACCCACAGGGATAGGGAGAGGGAATAACACCCACAGGGATAGGGAGAGGGAATCACACCCATAGGGACAGGGATTGGGAATCACACACACAGGGATAGGGAGGGGGAATCACACCCACAGGGACAGGGAGAGGGAATCACACCCACAGGGATAGGGAGAGGGAATCACACCCATAGGGACAGGGATTGGGAATCACACCCACAGGGATAGGGAGAGGGAATCACACCCACAGGGATAGGGAGATGGAGTCACACACACTGGGATAGGGAGAGGGAATCACACACAGGGATAGGGAGAGGGAATCACACCCACAGGGATAGGGAGAGGGAATCACCCACACAGGGATAGGGAGAGGGAATCACACCCACAGGGATAGCGAGAGGGAATCACACCCACGGGGACAGGGAGAGGGAATCACACCCACAGGGATAGGGAGATGGAGTCACACACACTGGGATAGGGAGAGGGAATCACACACACAGGGATAGGGAGAGGGAATCACACCCACAGGGAGAGAGAATCACACCCACGGGGATAGGGAGAGGGAATCACACACACAGGGATAGGGAGAGGGAATCACCCACAGGGATAGGGAGAGGGAATCCCACCCACAGGGACAGGGAGAGGGAATCACACCCACAGGGATAGCGAGAGGGAATCACACACAGGGACAGGGAGCGGGAATCACACACACAGGGACTGGGAGAGGGAATCACCCACAGGGATAGGGAGAGGGAATCACACACACAGGAACAGGGAGAGGGAATCACACACACAGGGACTGGGAGAGGGAATCACCCACAGGGATAGGGAGAGGGAATCACACACATAGGAACAGGGAGAGGGAATCACACACACAGGGACAGGGAGAGGGAATCACACCCACAGGGATAGGGAGAGGGAATCACACACAGGGACAGGGAGAGGGAATCACACACAGGGACAGGGAGAGGGAATCACACACACTGGGATAGGGAGAGGGAATCACACACAGGGACAGGGAGAGGGAATCACACACAGGGACAGGGAGAGGAAATCACACACACTGGGATAGGGAGAGGGAATCGCGCACACAGGGACAGGGAGAGGGAATCTCACACAGGGACAGGGAGAGGGAATCACACACACTGGGATAGGGAGAGGGAATCACACCCACAGGGAGAGAGAATCACACCCACAGGGACAGGGAGAGGGAATCACACCCACAGGGATAGGGAGAGGGAATCACACACACAGGGACTGGGAGAGGGAATCACACCCACAGGGACAGGGAGTGGGAATCACACCCACAGGGATAGGGAGAGGGAATCACACCCATAGGGACAGGGAGAGGGAATCACACACACTGGGACAGGGAGAGGGAATCACACCCACAGGGACTGGGAGAGGGAATCACACACACTGGGACAGGGAGAGGGAATCACACCCACAGGGACAGGGAGAAGGAATCACACACCCACAGGGACAGGGAGAGGGAATCACACACCCACAGGGACAGGGAGAGGGAATCACACACAGGGACAGGGACAGGGAGAGGGAATCACACCCACAGGGATAGGGAGAGGGAATCACACACACTGGGACAGGGAGAGGGAATCACACACAGGGACAGGGAGAGTGAATCACACCCACAGAGACAGGGAGAGGGAATCACACCCACAGGGATAGGGAGTGGGAATCACACACACAGGGATAGGGAGTAGGAATCACACCCACAGGGACAGGGAGAGGGAATCACACCCACGGGGACAGGGAGAGGGAATCACACCCACAGGGATAGGGAGAGGGAATCACACACAGGGACAGGGAGAGGGAATCACACACACAGGGACAGGGAGAGGGAGTCACACACAGGGATAGGGAGAGGGAATCACACCCACAGGGACTGGGAGAGGGAATCACACACACAGGGACAGGGAGAGGGAATCACACACCCAGGGACAGGGAGAGGGAATCACACCCACAGGGACAGGGAGTGGGAATCACACCCACAGGGACAGGGAGAGGGAATCACACCCACAGGGACAGGGAGAGGGAATCACACACACAAGGTTAGGGAGAGGGAATCACACACACAGGGATAGGGAGAGGGAATCACACCCACAGGGACTGCGAGAGGGAATCACACACTGGGATAGGGAGAGGGAATCACACACACAGGGATAGGGAGAGGGAATCACACACACAGGGACAGGGAGAGGGAATCACACACAGGGACAGGGAGAGGGAATCACACCCACAGGGACAGGGAGAGGGAATCACACACACTGGGACAGGGAGTGGGAATCACACACACAGGGACACGGAGAGGGAATCATACCCACAGGGATAGGGAGAGGGAATCACACACAGGGACAGGGAGAGGGAATCACACCCACAAGGATAGGGAGAGGGAATCACACCCACAGGGACAGGGAGTGGGAGTCACACACACAGGGATAGGGAGAGGGAATCACACACAGGGACAGGGAGAGGGAATCACACCCACAGGGACAGGGAGAGGGAATCACACACACTGGGACAGGGAGTGGGAATCACACACACAGGGACACGGAGAGGGAATCATACCCACAGGGATAGGGAGAGGGAATCACACACAGGGACAGGGAGAGGGAATCACACCCACAAGGATAGGGAGAGGGAATCACACCCACAGGGACAGGGAGTGGGAGTCACACACACAGGGATAGGGAGAGGGAATCACACCCACGGGGACAGGGAGAGGGAATCACACCCACAGGGACAGGGAGAGGGAATCATACCCACAGGGATAGGGAGAGGGAATCACACACACTGGGACAGGGAGAGGGAATCACACACAGGGACAGGGAGAGGGAATCACACCCACAAGGATAGGGAGAGGGAATCACACCCACAGGGACAGGGAGAGGGAATAACACACAGGGACAGGGAGAGGGAATCACACCCACAGGGATAGGGAGAGGGAATCACACACATAGGGATAGGGAGAGGGAATCACACACACTGGGACAGGGAGAGGGAATCACACACAAGGACAGGGAGAGGTAATCACACACACAGGGACAGGGAGAGGGAATCACACCCACAGGGATAGGGAGAGGGAATCACACACCCACAGGGATAGGGAGAGGGAATCACACACACAGGGATAGGGAGAGGGAATCACACCCACAGGGACAGGGAGAGGGAATCACACACACAGGGACAGGGAGAGGGAATCACCCACACTGGGACAGGGAGAGGGAATCACACACACAGGGACAGGGAGAGGGAATCACACCCACAGGGACTGGGAGAGGGAATCACACACACAGGGATAGGGAGAGGGAATCACACACACAGGGACAGGGAGAGGGAATCACACACACTGGGACAGGGAGGGGGAATCACACACACAGGGACAGGGAGAGAGAATCACACACAGGGACAGGGAGAGGGAATCACACACAGGGACAGGGAGAGGGAATCACCCACAGGGACAGGGAGAGGGAATCACACACAGGGACAGGGACAGGGAGAGGGAATCACACCCACAGGGACAGGGAGAGGGAATCACACACAGGGACAGGGAGAGGGAATCACACACAGGGACAGGGACAAGGAGAGGGAATCACACCCACAGGGATAGGGAGAGGGAATCACACACACTGGGACAGGGAGAGGGAATCACCCACAGGGACAGGGAGAGGGAATCACACACAGGGACAGGGACAGGGAGAGGGAATCACACCCACAGGGATAGGGAGAGGGAATCACACACACTGGGACAGGGAGAGGGAATCACACACAGGGACAGGGAGAGTGAATCACACCCACAGAGACAGGGAGAGGGAATCACACCCACAGGGATAGGGAGTGGGAATCACACCCACAGGGACAGGGAGAGGGAATCACACCCACGGGGACAGGGAGAGGGAATCACACCCACAGGGATAGGGAGTAGGAATCACACCCACAGGGATAGGGAGTGGGAATCACACCCACAGGGACAGGGAGAGGGAATCACACACAGGGACAGGGAGAGGGAATCACACACACAGGGACAGGGAGAGGGAGTCACACACAGGGATAGGGAGAGGGAATCACACCCACAGGGACAGGGAGAGGGAATCACACACAGGGACAGGGAGAGGGAATCACACACAGGGACTGGGAGAGGGAATCACACACCCACAGGGACAGGGAGAGGGAATCACACACCCACAGGGACAGGGAGAGGGAATCACACCCACAGGGACTGGGAGAGGGAATCACACCCACAGGGACAGGGAGAGGGAATCACACCCACAGGGACAGGGAGTAGGAATCACACCCACAGGGATAGGGAGTGGGAATCACACACACAGGGACAGGGAGAGGGAATCACACCCACAGGGACAGGGAGAGGGAATCACTCCCACAGGGACAGGGAGAGGGAATCACACACAGAGGGACAGGGAGAGGGAATCACACACAGGGACAGGGAGAGGGAATCACACACACAGGGACTGGGAGGGGGAATCACACACACAGGGATAGGGAGAGGGAATCACACACAGGGACAGGGAGAGGGAATCACACCCACAGGGACTGGGAGGGGGAATCACACACACAGGGATAGGGAGAGGGAATCACACACAGGGACAGGGAGAGGGAATCACTCCCACAGGGACAGGGAGAGGGAATCACACACAGAGGGACAGGGAGAGGGAATCACACACAGGGACAGGGAGAGGGAATCACACACACAGGGACTGGGAGGGGGAATCACACACACAGGGATAGGGAGAGGGAATCACACACAGGGACAGGGAGAGGGAATCACACACAGGGACAGGGAGAGGGAATCACACACACAGGGACTGGGAGGGGGAATCACACACACAGGGATAGGGAGAGGGAATCACACACAGGGACAGGGAGAGGGAATCACCCACAGGGATAGGGAGAGGGAATCCCACCCACAGGGACAGGGAGAGGGAATCACACCCACAGGGACAGGGAGAGGGAATCACACACACAGGGACTGGGAGGGGGAATCACACACACAGGGATAGGGAGAGGGAATCACACCCACAGGGACAGGGAGAGGGAATCACACCCACACTGGGATAGGGAGAGGGAATCACACCCACAGGGATAGGGAGAGGGAATCACAACACAGGGATAGGGAGAGGGAATCACACACCCACAGGGACAGGGAGTGGGAATCACACACAGGGACAGGGAGAGGGAATCACACACTGGGATAGGGAGAGGGAATCACACCCACAGGGACAGGGAGAGGGAATCACACCTACAGGGACAGGGAGAGGGAATCACACCCACAGGGACAGGGAGAGGGAATCACACCTACAGGGACTGGGAGAGGGAATCACACCCACAGGGATAGGGAGAGGGAATCACACCCACAGGGACAGGGACAGGGAATCACACCCACAGGGACTGGGAGAGGGAATCACACCCACAGGGATAGGGAGAGGGAATCACCCACACAGGGACAGGGAGAGGGAATCACACCTACAGGGACAGGGAGAGGGAATCACACACAGGGACAGGGAGAGGGAATCACACCCACAGGGATAGGGAGATGGAATCACACACACTGGGATAGGGAGAGGGAATCACACACACAGGGATAGGGAGAGGGAATCACCCACACAGGGACAGGGAGAGGGAATCACACCCACAGGGACAGGGAGTGGGAATCACACCCACAGGGATAGGGAGAGGGAATAACACCCACAGGGATAGGGAGAGGGAATCACACCCATAGGGACAGGGATTGGGAATCACACACACAGGGATAGGGAGGGGGAATCACACCCACAGGGACAGGGAGTGGGAATCACACCCACAGGGATAAGGAGAGGGAATCACACCCACAGGGATAGGGAGATGGAGTCACACACACTGGGATAGGGAGAGGGAATCACACACAGGGATAGGGAGAGGGAATCACACCCACAGGGATAGGGAGAGGGAATCACCCACACAGGGATAGGGAGAGGGAATCACACCCACAGGGATAGCGAGAGGGAATCACACCCACGGGGACAGGGAGAGGGAATCACACCCACAGGGATAGGGAGATGGAGTCACACACACAGGGATAGGGAGAGGGAATCACCCACAGGGATAGGGAGAGGGAATCCCACCCACAGGGACAGGGAGAGGGAATCACACCCACAGGGACAGGGAGAGGGAATCACACCCACAAGGTTAGGGAGTGGGAATCACACCCACAGGGACAGGGAGAGGGAATCACACCCACAGGGACAGGGAGAGGGAATCACACCCACAAGGTTAGGGAGAGGGAATCACACCCACAGGGACTGGGAGAGGGAATCACACACACTGGGACAGGGAGAGGGAATCACACCCACAGGGACAGGGAGAAGGAATCACACACCCACAGGGACAGGGAGAGGGAATCACACACCCACAGGGACAGGGAGAGGGAATCACACACAGGGACAGGGACAGGGAGAGGGAATCACACCCACAGGGATAGGGAGAGGGAATCACACACACTGGGACAGGGAGAGGGAATCACACACAGGGACAGGGAGAGTGAATCACACCCACAGAGACAGGGAGAGGGAATCACACCCACAGGGATAGGGAGTGGGAATCACACACACAGGGATAGGGAGTAGGAATCACACCCACAGGGACAGGGAGAGGGAATCACACCCACGGGGACAGGGAGAGGGAATCACACCCACAGGGATAGGGAGAGGGAATCACACACAGGGACAGGGAGAGGGAATCACACACACAGGGACAGGGAGAGGGAGTCACACACAGGGATAGGGAGAGGGAATCACACCCACAGGGACTGGGAGAGGGAATCACACACACAGGGACAGGGAGAGGGAATCACACACCCAGGGACAGGGAGAGGGAATCACACCCACAGGGACAGGGAGTGGGAATCACACCCACAGGGACAGGGAGAGGGAATCACACCCACAGGGACAGGGAGAGGGAATCACACACACAAGGTTAGGGAGAGGGAATCACACACACAGGGATAGGGAGAGGGAATCACACCCACAGGGACTGCGAGAGGGAATCACACACTGGGATAGGGAGAGGGAATCACACACACAGGGATAGGGAGAGGGAATCACACACACAGGGACAGGGAGAGGGAATCACACACAGGGACAGGGAGAGGGAATCACACCCACAGGGACAGGGAGAGGGAATCACACACACTGGGACAGGGAGTGGGAATCACACACACAGGGACACGGAGAGGGAATCATACCCACAGGGATAGGGAGAGGGAATCACACACAGGGACAGGGAGAGGGAATCACACCCACAAGGATAGGGAGAGGGAATCACACCCACAGGGACAGGGAGTGGGAGTCACACACACAGGGATAGGGAGAGGGAATCACACACAGGGACAGGGAGAGGGAATCACACCCACAGGGACAGGGAGAGGGAATCACACACACTGGGACAGGGAGTGGGAATCACACACACAGGGACACGGAGAGGGAATCATACCCACAGGGATAGGGAGAGGGAATCACACACAGGGACAGGGAGAGGGAATCACACCCACAAGGATAGGGAGAGGGAATCACACCCACAGGGACAGGGAGTGGGAGTCACACACACAGGGATAGGGAGAGGGAATCACACCCACGGGGACAGGGAGAGGGAATCACACCCACAGGGACAGGGAGAGGGAATCATACCCACAGGGATAGGGAGAGGGAATCACACACACTGGGACAGGGAGAGGGAATCACACACAGGGACAGGGAGAGGGAATCACACCCACAAGGATAGGGAGAGGGAATCACACCCACAGGGACAGGGAGAGGGAATAACACACAGGGACAGGGAGAGGGAATCACACCCACAGGGATAGGGAGAGGGAATCACACACATAGGGATAGGGAGAGGGAATCACACACACTGGGACAGGGAGAGGGAATCACACACAAGGACAGGGAGAGGTAATCACACACACAGGGACAGGGAGAGGGAATCACACCCACAGGGATAGGGAGAGGGAATCACACACCCACAGGGATAGGGAGAGGGAATCACACACACAGGGATAGGGAGAGGGAATCACACCCACAGGGACAGGGAGAGGGAATCACACACACAGGGACAGGGAGAGGGAATCACCCACACTGGGACAGGGAGAGGGAATCACACACACAGGGACAGGGAGAGGGAATCACACCCACAGGGACTGGGAGAGGGAATCACACACACAGGGATAGGGAGAGGGAATCACACACACAGGGACAGGGAGAGGGAATCACACACACTGGGACAGGGAGGGGGAATCACACACACAGGGACAGGGAGAGAGAATCACACACAGGGACAGGGAGAGGGAATCACACACAGGGACAGGGAGAGGGAATCACCCACAGGGACAGGGAGAGGGAATCACACACAGGGACAGGGACAGGGAGAGGGAATCACACCCACAGGGACAGGGAGAGGGAATCACACACAGGGACAGGGAGAGGGAATCACACACAGGGACAGGGACAAGGAGAGGGAATCACACCCACAGGGATAGGGAGAGGGAATCACACACACTGGGACAGGGAGAGGGAATCACCCACAGGGACAGGGAGAGGGAATCACACACAGGGACAGGGACAGGGAGAGGGAATCACACCCACAGGGATAGGGAGAGGGAATCACACACACTGGGACAGGGAGAGGGAATCACACACAGGGACAGGGAGAGTGAATCACACCCACAGAGACAGGGAGAGGGAATCACACCCACAGGGATAGGGAGTGGGAATCACACCCACAGGGACAGGGAGAGGGAATCACACCCACGGGGACAGGGAGAGGGAATCACACCCACAGGGATAGGGAGTAGGAATCACACCCACAGGGATAGGGAGTGGGAATCACACCCACAGGGACAGGGAGAGGGAATCACACACAGGGACAGGGAGAGGGAATCACACACACAGGGACAGGGAGAGGGAGTCACACACAGGGATAGGGAGAGGGAATCACACCCACAGGGACAGGGAGAGGGAATCACACACAGGGACAGGGAGAGGGAATCACACACAGGGACTGGGAGAGGGAATCACACACCCACAGGGACAGGGAGAGGGAATCACACACCCACAGGGACAGGGAGAGGGAATCACACCCACAGGGACTGGGAGAGGGAATCACACCCACAGGGACAGGGAGAGGGAATCACACCCACAGGGACAGGGAGTAGGAATCACACCCACAGGGATAGGGAGTGGGAATCACACACACAGGGACAGGGAGAGGGAATCACACCCACAGGGACAGGGAGAGGGAATCACTCCCACAGGGACAGGGAGAGGGAATCACACACAGAGGGACAGGGAGAGGGAATCACACACAGGGACAGGGAGAGGGAATCACACACACAGGGACTGGGAGGGGGAATCACACACACAGGGATAGGGAGAGGGAATCACACACAGGGACAGGGAGAGGGAATCACACCCACAGGGACTGGGAGGGGGAATCACACACACAGGGATAGGGAGAGGGAATCACACACAGGGACAGGGAGAGGGAATCACTCCCACAGGGACAGGGAGAGGGAATCACACACAGAGGGACAGGGAGAGGGAATCACACACAGGGACAGGGAGAGGGAATCACACACACAGGGACTGGGAGGGGGAATCACACACACAGGGATAGGGAGAGGGAATCACACACAGGGACAGGGAGAGGGAATCACACACAGGGACAGGGAGAGGGAATCACACACACAGGGACTGGGAGGGGGAATCACACACACAGGGATAGGGAGAGGGAATCACACACAGGGACAGGGAGAGGGAATCACCCACAGGGATAGGGAGAGGGAATCCCACCCACAGGGACAGGGAGAGGGAATCACACCCACAGGGACAGGGAGAGGGAATCACACACACAGGGACTGGGAGGGGGAATCACACACACAGGGATAGGGAGAGGGAATCACACCCACAGGGACAGGGAGAGGGAATCACACCCACACTGGGATAGGGAGAGGGAATCACACCCACAGGGATAGGGAGAGGGAATCACAACACAGGGATAGGGAGAGGGAATCACACACCCACAGGGACAGGGAGTGGGAATCACACACAGGGACAGGGAGAGGGAATCACACACTGGGATAGGGAGAGGGAATCACACCCACAGGGACAGGGAGAGGGAATCACACCTACAGGGACAGGGAGAGGGAATCACACCCACAGGGACAGGGAGAGGGAATCACACCTACAGGGACTGGGAGAGGGAATCACACCCACAGGGATAGGGAGAGGGAATCACACCCACAGGGACAGGGACAGGGAATCACACCCACAGGGACTGGGAGAGGGAATCACACCCACAGGGATAGGGAGAGGGAATCACCCACACAGGGACAGGGAGAGGGAATCACACCTACAGGGACAGGGAGAGGGAATCACACACAGGGACAGGGAGAGGGAATCACACCCACAGGGATAGGGAGATGGAATCACACACACTGGGATAGGGAGAGGGAATCACACACACAGGGATAGGGAGAGGGAATCACCCACACAGGGACAGGGAGAGGGAATCACACCCACAGGGACAGGGAGTGGGAATCACACCCACAGGGATAGGGAGAGGGAATAACACCCACAGGGATAGGGAGAGGGAATCACACCCATAGGGACAGGGATTGGGAATCACACACACAGGGATAGGGAGGGGGAATCACACCCACAGGGACAGGGAGTGGGAATCACACCCACAGGGATAAGGAGAGGGAATCACACCCACAGGGATAGGGAGATGGAGTCACACACACTGGGATAGGGAGAGGGAATCACACACAGGGATAGGGAGAGGGAATCACACCCACAGGGATAGGGAGAGGGAATCACCCACACAGGGATAGGGAGAGGGAATCACACCCACAGGGATAGCGAGAGGGAATCACACCCACGGGGACAGGGAGAGGGAATCACACCCACAGGGATAGGGAGATGGAGTCACACACACAGGGATAGGGAGAGGGAATCACCCACAGGGATAGGGAGAGGGAATCCCACCCACAGGGACAGGGAGAGGGAATCACACCCACAGGGACAGGGAGAGGGAATCACACCCACAAGGTTAGGGAGTGGGAATCACACCCACAGGGACAGGGAGAGGGAATCACACCCACAGGGACAGGGAGAGGGAATCACACCCACAAGGTTAGGGAGAGGGAATCACACACACAGGGATAGGGAGAGGGAATCACACACAGGGACAGGGAGCGGGAATCACACACACAGGGACTGGGAGAGGGAATCACCCACAGGGATAGGGAGAGGGAATCACACACACAGGAACAGGGAGAGGGAATCAAACCCACAGGGATAGGGAGATGGAATCACACACACTGGGATAGGGAGAGGGAATCACACACACAGGGATAGGGAGAGGGAATCACACACAGGGACAGGGAGCGGGAATCACACACACAGGGACTGGGAGAGGGAATCACCCACAGGGATAGGGAGAGGGAATCACACACACAGGAACAGGGAGGGGGAATCCCACCCAGAGGGCCGTTAGTGTCCCATCTGCCTCGTTCGGTCAGTGCTGTTGTCTGTAAATACTGATCGATACCTGCCCTGTGCTGACTTTAACATTCAGTTCGTTCTCCTAGTTCACCACAGCTGAGGCACCGTCCGGAGCGGATGGCACTGATTTTCCAAGTAGGTCTGACTCTCTCCAGGCGGGGCAGACGGGCCCGCAGAGTTGTGTCTCTCTGTGTTTTTGGTTCCTTCCCTGATTCGTCCTTACTGTCCACATATGGGTCAGCTCCACTCTCTGGAATAAGGCTGCACCGACTGGGCTGCCTTATACCTCCAAGTCCAGACGGTGGGGGTGCACACACCTTTTGATCAGCAACCTCTTGTGTTCAGGCACCTTCCTGGGGAGTATCATTCCACAGATTTCAGACACCCCATGACAAGGAAATTAAAGAACAGGCACCACAGAGGACACCACCCCGAACACCAGTCTCCCCCCCCCCCCCGATTAGATTCCAGGCTGTAACTCCCTCCCGGGGTATCTGGTATTCTGTATATAAACCACCCCGAACCCCTCGATTAGATTCCAGGCTGTAACTCCCTCCCGGGGTATCTGTTATTCTGTATATAAACCACCCCGAACCCCTCAATTAGATTCCAGTCTGTAACTCCCTCCCGGGTATCTGTTATTCTGTATATAAACCACCCCGAACCCCTCGATTAGATTCCAGTCTGTAACTCTCCTCCCGGAGTATCTGTTATTCTGTATATAAACCACCCCGAACCCCTCGATTAGATTCCAGTCTGTAACTCACTCCCGGGTATCTGTTATTCTGTATATAAACCACCCTGAATCCCTCAATTAGATTCCAGTCTGAAACTCCCTCCCGGGGGGTATCTGTTATTCTGTATATAAACCACCCCGAAACCTTTGATTAGATTCCAGTCTGTAACTCACTCCCGGGTATCAGTTATTCTGTATATAAACCACCCTGAACCCCTCGATTAGATTCCAGTCTGTAACTCCCTCCCGGGGGTATCTGTTATTCTGTATATAAACCACCCCGAACCCCTCGATTAGATTCCAGTCTGTAACTCACTCCCGGGGTATCTGTTATTCTGTGTATAAACCACCCCGAAGCCCTCGATTAGATTCCAGTCTGTAACTCACTCCTGGGTATCCGTTATTCTGGATATAAACCACCCTGAACCCCTCGATTAGATTCTAGTCTGTAACTCCCTCCCGGGTATCTGTTATTCGGTGTATAAACCACCCCGAACCCCTCGATTAGATTCCAGTCTGTAACTCCCTCCCGGGTATCTGTTATTCTGTATATAAACCACCCCGAACCCCCCGATTAGATTCCAGTCTGTAACTCACTCCCGGGGTATTTGTTATTCTGTATATAAACCACCCGAACCCCTCGATTAGATTCCAGTCTGTAACTCACTCCCGGGGTGTCTGTTATTCTGTATATAAACCACCCGAACCCCTCGATTAGATTCCAGTCTGTAACTCACTCCCGGGGTATCTGTTATTCTGTATATAAACCACCCGAACACCTCGATTAGATTCCAGTCTGTAACTCACTCCCGGGGTATCGGTTATTCTGTATATAAACCACCCGAACCCCTCGATTAGATTCCAGTCTGTAACTCACTCCCGGGGTATCTCTTTTCTGTATATAAACCACCCTGAACCCCTCGATTAGATTCCAGTCTGTAACTCACTCCCGGGGTATCGGTTATTCTGTATATAAACCACCCGAACCCCTCGATTAGATTCCAGTCTGTAACTCACTCCCGGGGTATCTCTTTTCTGTATATAAACCACCCTGAACCCCTCGATTAGATTCCAGTCTGTAACTCCCTCCCAGGTATCTGTTATTCTGTATATAAACCACCCGAATCCCTCGATTAGATTCCAGTCTGTCACTCACTCCCGGGGTATCTGTTATTCTGTATATAAACCACCCGAACCCCTCGATTAGATTCCAGTCTGTAACTCACTCCCGGATATCTGTTATTCTGTATATAAACCACCACGAACCCCTCGATTACATTCCAGTCTGTAACTCACTCCCGGGGTATCTGTTATTCTGTATAGAAACCACCCGAACCCCTCGATTAGATTCCAGTCTGTAACTCCCTCCCGGGTATCTGTTATTTTGTATATAAACCGCCCCGAACCCATCGATTAGATTCCAGTCTGTAACTCCCTCCCGGGTATCTGTTATTTTGTATATAAACCGCCCCGAACCCCTCGATTAGATTCCAGTCTGTAACTCCCTCCCGGGTATCTGTTTTTCTGTATATAAACCACCCCGAACCCCTCGATTAGATTCCAGTCTGTAACTCCCTCCCGGGGTATCTGTTATTCTGTATATAAACCACCCTGAACCCCTCGATTAGATTCCAGTCTGTAACTCACTCCCGGGGTATCTGTTATTCTGTATATAAACCAGCCCGAACCCCTCGATTAGATTCCAGTCTGTTACTCCCTCCCAGGTATCTGTTATTCTGTATATAAACCACCCCAAACCCCTCGATTAGATTCCAGTCTGTAACTCACTCCCGGGGTATCTGTTATTCTGTATATAAACCACCCTGAACCCCTCGATTAGATTCCAGTCTGTAACTCCCTCCTCGGTATCTGTTATTCTGTGTATAAACCACCCTGAACCCATCGATTAGATTCCAGTCTGTAACTCCCTCCAGGGGTATCTGTTATTCTGTATATAAACCACCCTGAACCCCTCGATTAGATTCCAGTCTGTTACTCCCTCCCAGGTATCTGTTATTCTGTATATAAACGACCCCAAACCCCTCGATTAGATTCCAGTCTGTAACTCACTCCCGGGGTATCTGTTATTCTGTATTTAAACCACCCTGAACCCCTCGATTAGATTCCAGTCTGTAACCCTCCTCGGTATCTGTTATTCTGTGTATAAACCACCCTGAACCCATCGATTAGATTCCAGTCTGTAACTCCCTCCAGGGGTATCTGTTATTCTGTATATAAACCACCCTGAACCCCTCGATTAGATTCCAGTCTGTAACTCCCTCCTGGGTATCTGTTATTCTGTGTATAAACCACCCCGAACCCCTCGATTAGATTCCAGTCTGTAACTCCCTCCCGGGTATCTGTTATTCTGTATACAAACCACGCCGAACCCCTCGATTAGATTCCAGTCTGTAACTCCCTCCCGGGTATCTGTTGTTCTGTATATAAACCACCCCGAACCCCCCGATTATATTCCAGTCTGTAACTCCCTCTTGGGTATCTGTTATTCTGTATTTAAACCCCACCCCGAATCCCTCGATTAGATTCCAGTGTGTAACTCCCTCCCGGAGTATCTGTTATTCTGTATATAAACCACCACGAACCCCTCGATTACATTCCAGTCTGTAACTCACTCCCGGGGTATCTGTTATTCTGTATATAAACCACCCTGAACCCATCGATTAGATTCCAGTCTGTAACTCCCTCCCGGGTATCTGTTATTTTGTATATAAACCGCCCCGAACCCCTCGATTAGATTCCAGTCTGTAACTCCCTCCCGGGTATCTGTTATTTTGTATATAAACCGCCCCGAACCCCTCGATTAGATTCCAGTCTGTAACTCACTCCCGGGGTATCTGTTATTCTGTATATAAACCACCCCAAACCCCTCGATTCGATTCCAGTCTGTAACTCACTCCCGGGGTATCTGTTATTCTGTATACAAACCACCCCGAACCCCTCGATTCGATTCCAGTCTGTAACTCCCTCGCGGGTATCTGTTATTCTGTATATAAACCACCCTGAACCCCTCGATTATATTCCAGTCTGTTACTCACTCCTGGGGTATCTGTTATTCTGTATATAAACCACCCTGAACCCATCGATTAGATTGCAGTCTGTAACTCACTCCCGGGGTATCTGTTATTCTGTATATAAACCACCCTGAACCCCTCGATTAGATTCCAGTCTGTAATTCCCTCCCGGGGTATCTGTTATTCTGTATATAAACCACCCCGAACCCCTCGATTAGATTCCAGTCTGTAACTCCCTCCCGGGGTATCTGTTATTCTGTATATAAACCACCCTGAACCCCTCGATTAGATTCCAGTCTGTAATTCCCTCCCGGGGTATCTGTTATTCTGTATATAAACCACCCGAACCCCTCGATTAGATTCCAGTCTGTAACTCCCTCCCGGGGTATCTGTTATTCTGTATATAAACCACCCAAACCCCTCGATTAGATTCCAGTCTGTAACTCACTCCCGGGGTATCTGTTTTCTGTATATAAACCACCCTGAACCCCTCGATTAGATTCCAGTCTGTAACTCCCTCCCAGGTATCTGTTATTCTGTATATAGACCACCCGAACCCCTCGATTAGATTCCAGTCTGTCACTCACTCCCGGGGTATCTGTTATTCTGTATATAAACCACCCGAACCCCTCGATTAGATTCCAGTCTGTAACTCCCTCCCGGGGTATCTGTTATTCTGTATATAAACCACCCTGAACCCCTCGATTAGATTCCAGTCTGTAACTCACTCCCGGATATCTGTTATTCTGTATATAAACCACCACGAACCCCTCGATTACATTCCAGTCTGTAACTCACTCCCGGGGTATCTGTTATTCTGTATAGAAACCACCCGAACCCCTCGATTAGATTCCAGTCTGTAACTCCCTCCCGGGTATCTGTTATTTTGTATATAAACCGCCCCGAACCCCTCGATTAGATTCCAGTCTGTAACTCCCTCCCGGGTATTTGTTATTCTCTATATAAACCACCCCGAACCCCGCGATTAGATTCCAGTCTGTAACTCCCTCCCGGGTATCTGTTTTTCTGTATATAAACCACCCCGAACCCCTCGATTAGATTCCAGTCTGTAACTTCCTCCCGGGGTATCTGTTATTCTGTATATAAACCACCCTGAACCCCTCAATTAGATTCCAGTCTGTAACTCCCTCCTAGGTATCTGTTATTCTGTGTATAAACCACCCTGAACCCATCGATTAGATTCCAGTCTGTAACTCCCTCCAGGGGTATCTGTTATTCTGTGTATAAACCACCCCGAACCCCTCGATTCGATTCCAGTCTGTAACTCACTCCCGGGGTATCTGTTATTCTGTATATAAACCACCCCGAACCCCTCGATTCGATTCCAGTCTGTAACTCACTCCCGGGGTATCTGTTATTGTGTATATAAACCACCCTGAACCCCTCGATTATATTCCAGTCTGTAACTCACTCCCGGGGTATCTCTTATTCTGTATATAAACCACCCTGAACCCATCGATTAGATTCCAGTCTGTAACTCACTCCCGGGTTATCTGTTATTCTGTATATAAACCACCCTGAACCCCTCGATTAGATTCCAGTCTGTAATTCCCTCCCGGGGTATCTGTTATTCTGTATATAAACCACCCCGAACCCCTCGATTAGATTCCAGTCTGTAACTCCTTCCCGGGGTATCTGTTATTCTGTATATAAACCACCCTGAACCCCTCGATTGGATTCCAGTCTGTAATTCCCTCCCGGGGTATCTGTTATTCTGTATATAAACCACCCCGAACCCCTCGATTAGATTCCAGTCTGTAACTCCCTCCCGGGGTATCTGTTATTCTGGATATAAAACACCCTGAACCCCTCGATTAGATTCTAGTCTGTAACTCACTCCCGGGGTATCTGTTATTCTGTATATAAACCACCCCGGACCCCTCGATTAGATTCCAGTCTGTAACTCCCTCGCGGGTATCTGTTATTCTGTATATAAACCACCCCGAACCCCCCGATTAGATTCCAGTCTGTAACTCACTCCCGGGGTATCTGTTATTCTGTATATAAACCACCCGAGCCCCTCGATTAGATTCCAGTCTGTAACTCACTCCCGGAGTATCTGTTATTCTGTATATAAATCACCCGAACCCCTCGATTAGATTCCAGTCTGTAACTCACTCCCGGGGTATCTGTTATTCTGTATATAAACCACCCAAACCCCTCGATTAGATTCCAGTCTGTAACTCACTCCCGGGGTATCTGTTTTCTGTATATAAACCACCCTGAACCCCTCGATTAGATTCCAGTCTGTAACTCCCTCCCAGGTATCTGTTATTCTGTATATAAACCACCCGAACCCCTCGATTAGATTCCAGTCTGTAACTCACTCCCGGGGTATCTGTTATTCTGTATATAAACCACCCGAACCCCTCGATTAGATTCCAGTCTGTAACTCCCTCCCGGGGTATCTGTTATTCTGTACATAAACCACCCCGAACCCCTCGATTAGATTCCAGTCTGTAACTCCCTCCCGGGGTATCTGTTATTCTGTATATAAACCACCCTGAACCCCTCGATTAGATTCCAGTCTGTAACTCCCTCCCGGGGTATCTGTTATTCTGTATATAAACCATCCCGAACCCCTCGATTAGATTCCAGTCTGTTACTCCCTCCCAGGTATCTGTTATTCTGTATATAAACCACCCCAAACCCCTCGATTTGATTCCAGTCTGTAACTCACTCCCGGGGTATCTGTTATTCTGTATATAAACCACCCTGAACCCCTCGATTAGTTTCCTGTCTGTAACTCCCTCCTCGGTATCTGTTATTCTGTGTATAAACCACCCTGAACCCATCGATTAGATTCCAGTCTGTAACTCCCTCCCGGGGTATCTGTTATTCTGTATATAAACCACCCTGAACCCCTCGATTAGATTCCAGTCTGTAACTCCCTCCCGGGTATCTGTTATTCTGTGTATAAACCACCCCGAACCCCTCGATTAGATTCCAGTCTGTAACTCCCTCCCGGGTATCTGTTGTTCTGTATATAAACCACCCCGAACCCCCCGATTAGATTCCAGTCTGTCACTCCCTCTCGGGTATCTGTTATTCTGTATTTAAACCCCACCCCGAATCCCTCGATTAGATTCCAGTGTGTAACTCCCTCCCGGAGTATCTGTTATTCTGTATATAAACCACCACGAACCCCTCGATTACATTCCAGTCTGTAACTCACTCCCGGGGTATCTGTTATTCTGTATATAAACCACCCTGAACCCATCCTTTAGATTCCAGTCTGTAACTCCCTCCCGGGTATCTGTTATTTTGTATATAAACCGCCCCGAACCCCTCGATTAGATTCCAGTCTGTAACTCCCTCCCGGGTATCTGTTATTTTGTATATAAACCGCCCCGAACCCCTCGATTAGATTCCAGTCTGTAACTCACTCCCGGGGTATCTGTTATTCTGTATATAAACCACCCCAAACCCCTCGATTCGATTCCAGTCTGTAACTCACTCCCGGGGTATCTGTTATTCTGTATACAAACCACCCCGAACCCCTCGATTCGATTCCAGTCTGTAACTCACTCCCGGGGTATCTGTTATTCTGTATATAAACCACCCTGAACCCCTCGATTATATTCCAGTCTGTAACTCACTCCTGGGGTATCTGTTATTCTGTATATAAACCACCCTGAACCCATCGATTAGATTCCAATCTGTAACTCACTCCCGGGGTATCTGTTATTCTGTATATAAACCACCCTGAACCCCTCGATTAGATTCCAGTCTGTAATTCCCTCCCGGGGTATCTGTTATTCTGTATATAAACCACCCCGAACCCCTCGATTAGATTCCAGTCTGTAACTCCCTCCCGGGGTATCTGTTATTCTGTATATAAACCACCCTGAACCCCTCGATTAGATTCCAGTCTGTAATTCCCTCCCGGGGTATCTGTTATTCTGTATATAAACCACCCCGAACCCCTCGATTAGATTCCAGTCTGTAACTCCCTCCCGGGGTATCTGTTATTCTGTATATAAACTACCCTGAACCCCTCGATTAGATTCCAGTCTGTAACTCCCTCCAGGGGTATCTGTTATTCTGTATATAAACTACCCTGAACCCCTCGATTAGATTCCAGTCTGTAACTCCCTCCTGGGTATCTGTTATTCTGTATATAAACTACCCTGAACCCCTCAATTAGATTCCAGTCTGTAACTCCCTCCCGGGTATCTGTTATTCTGTATATAAACCACCCCGAACCCCTCGATTAGATTCCAGTCTGTAACTCTCCTCCCGGAGTATCTGTTATTCTGTATATAAACCACCCCGAACCCCTCGATTAGATTCCAGTCTGTAACTCACTCCCGGGTATCTGTTATTCTGTATATAAACCACCCTGAATCCCTCAATTAGATTCCAGTCTGAAACTCCCTCCCGGGGGGTATCTGTTATTCTGTATATAAACCACCCCGAAACCTTTGATTAGATTCCAGTCTGTAACTCACTCCCGGGTATCAGTTATTCTGTATATAAACCACCCTGAACCCCTCGATTAGATTCCAGTCTGTAACTCCCTCCCGGGGGT
Source organism: Chiloscyllium punctatum (assembly GCF_047496795.1). Taxonomy (NCBI): domain Eukaryota; kingdom Metazoa; phylum Chordata; class Chondrichthyes; order Orectolobiformes; family Hemiscylliidae; genus Chiloscyllium; species Chiloscyllium punctatum. Next base: position 18,781,618 of record NC_092774.1, read on the forward strand.
ATCTGTTATTCTGTATATAAACCACCCCGAACCCCTCGATTAGATTCCAGTCTGTAACTCACTCCCGGGGTATCTGTTATTCTGTGTATAAACCACCCCGAAGCCCTCGATTAGATTCCAGTCTGTAACTCACTCCTGGGTATCCGTTATTCTGGATATAAACCACCCTGAACCCCTCGATTAGATTCCAGTCTGTAACTCCCTCCCGGGTATCTGTTATTCGGTATATAAACCACCCCGAACCCCTCGATTAGATTCCAGTCTGTAACTCCCTCCCGGGTATCTGTTATTCTGTATATAAACCACCCCGAACCCCCCGATTAGATTCCAGTCTGTAACTCACTCCCGGGGTATTTGTTATTCTGTATATAAACCACCCGAACCCCTCGATTAGATTCCAGTCTGTAACTCACTCCCGGGGTGTCTGTTATTCTGTATATAAACCACCCGAACCCCTCGATTAGATTCCAGTCTGTAACTCACTCCCGGGGTATCTGTTATTCTGTATATAAACCACCCGAACACCTCGATTAGATTCCAGTCTGTAACTGACTCCCGGGGTATCTCTTTTCTGTATATAAACCACCCTGAACCCCTCGATTAGATTCCAGTCTGTAACTCACTCCCGGGGTATCGGTTATTCTGTATATAAACCACCCGAACCCCTCGATTAGATTCCAGTCTGTAACTCACTCCCGGGGTATCTCTTTTCTGTATATAAACCACCCTGAACCCCTCGATTAGATTCCAGTCTGTAACTCCCTCCCAGGTATCTGTTATTCTGTATATAAACCACCCGAATCCCTCGATTAGATTCCAGTCTGTCACTCACTCCCGGGGTATCTGTTATTCTGTATATAAACCACCCGAACCCCTCGATTAGATTCCAGTCTGTAACTCACTCCCGGATATCTGTTATTCTGTATATAAACCACCACGAACCCCTCGATTACATTCCAGTCTGTAACTCACTCCCGGGGTATCTGTTATTCTGTATAGAAACCACCCGAACCCCTCGATTAGATTCCAGTCTGTAACTCCCTCCCGGGCATCTGTTATTTTGTATATAAACCGCCCCGAACCCATCGATTAGATTCCAGTCTGTAACTCCCTCCCGGGTATCTGTTATTTTGTATATAAACCGCCCCGAACCCCTCGATTAGATTCCAGTCTGTAACTCCCTCCCGGGTATCTGTTTTTCTGTATATAAACCACCCCGAACCCCTCGATTAGATTCCAGTCTGTAACTCCCTCCCAGGGTATCTGTTATTCTGTATATAAACCACCCTGAACCCCTCGATTAGATTCCAGTCTGTAACTCACTCCCGGGGTATCTGTTATTCTGTATATAAACCAGCCCGAACCCCTCGATTAGATTCCAGTCTGTTACTCCCTCCCAGGTATCTGTTATTCTGTATATAAACCACCCCAAACCCCTCGATTAGATTCCAGTCTGTAACTCACTCCCGGGGTATCTGTTATTCTGTATATAAACCACCCTGAACCCCTCGATTAGATTCCAGTCTGTAACTCCCTCCTCGGTATCTGTTATTCTGTGTATAAACCACCCTGAACCCATCAATTAGATTCCAGTCTGTAACTCCCTCCAGGGGTATCTGTTATTCTGTATATAAACCACCCTGAACCCCTCGATTAGATTCCAGTCTGTTACTCCCTCCCAGGTATCTGTTATTCTGTATATAAACCACCCCAAACCCCTCGATTAGATTCCAGTCTGTAACTCACTCCCGGGGTATCTGTTATTCTGTATTTAAACCACCCTGAACCCCTCGATTAGATTCCAGTCTGTAACTCCCTCCTCGGTATCTGTTATTCTGTGTATAAACCACCCTGAACCCATCGATTAGATTCCAGTCTGTAACTCCCTCCAGGGGTATCTGTTATTCTGTATATAAACCACTCTGAACCCCTCGATTAGATTCCAGTCTGTAACTCCCTCCTGGGTATCTGTTATTCTGTGTATAAACCACCCCGAACCCCTCGATTAGATTCCAGTCTGTAACTCCCTCCCGGGTATCTGTTATTCTGTATACAAACCACCCCGAACCCCTCGATTAGATTCCAGTCTGTAACTCCCTCCCGGGTATCTGTTGTTCTGTATATAAACCACCCCGAACCCCCCGATTATATTCCAGTCTGTAACTCCCTCTCGGGTATCTGTTATTCTGTATTTAAACCCCACCCCGAATCCCTCGATTAGATTCCAGTGTGTAACTCCCTCCCGGAGTATCTGTTATTCTGTATATAAACCACCACGAACCCCTCGATTAGATTCCAGTCTGTAACTCACTCCCGGGGTATCTGTTATTCTGTATATAAACCACCCTGAACCCATCGATTAGATTCCAGTCTGTAACTCCCTCCCGGGTATCTGTTATTTTGTATATAAACCGCCCCGAACCCCTCGATTAGATTCCAGTCTGTAACTCCCTCCCGGGTATCTGTTATTTTGTATATAAACCGCCCCGAACCCCTCGATTAGATTCCAGTCTGTAACTCACTCCCGGGGTATCTGTTATTTTGTATATAAACCGCCCCGAACCCCTCGATTAGATTCCAGTCTGTAACTCACTCCCGGGGTATCTGTTATTCTGTATACAAACCTCCCCGAACCCCTCGATTCGATTCCAGTCTGTAACTCACTCCCGGGGTATCTGTTATTCTGTATATAAACCACCCTGAACCCCTCGATTATATTCCAGTCTGTTACTCACTCCTGGGGTATCTGTTATTCTGTATATAAACCACCCTGAACCCATCGATTAGATTGCAGTCTGTAACTCACTCCCGGGGTATCTGTTATTCTGTATATAAACCACCCTGAACCTCTCGATTAGATTCCAGTCTGTAATTCCCTCCCGGGGTATCTGTTATTCTGTATATAAACCACCCCGAACCCCTCGATTAGATTCCAGTCTGTAACTCCCTCCCGGGGTATCTGTTATTCTGTATATAAACCACCCTGAACCCCTCGATTAGATTCCAGTCTGTCATTCCCTCCCGGGGTATCTGTTATTCTGTATATAAACCACCCGAACCCCTCGATTAGATTCCAGTCTGTAACTCCCTCCCGGGGTATCTGTTATTCTGTATATAAACCACCCAAACCCCTCGATTAGATTCCAGTCTGTAACTCACTCCCGGGGTATCTGTTTTCTGTATATAAACCACCCTGAACCCCTCGATTAGATTCCAGTCTGTAACTCCCTCCCAGGTATCTGTTATTCTGTATATAAACCACCCGAACCCCTCGATTAGATTCCAGTCTGTCACTCACTCCCGGGGTATCTGTTATTCTGTATATAAACCACCCCGAACCCCTCGATTAGATTCCAGTCTGTAACTCACTCCCGGATATCTGTTATTCTGTATGTAAACCACCACGAACCCCTCGATTACATTCCAGTCTGTAACTCACTCCCGGGGTATCTGTTATTCTGTATAGAAACCACCCGAACCCCTCGATTAGATTCCAGTCTGTAACTCCCTCCCGGGTATCTGTTATTTTGTATATAAACCGCCCCGAACCCCTCGATTAGATTCCAGTCTGTAACTCCCTCCCGGGTATTTGTTATTCTCTATATAAACCACCCCGAACCCCGCGATTAGATTCCAGTCTGTAACTCCCTCCCGGGTATCTGTTTTTCTGTATATAAACCACCCCGAACCCCTCGATTAGATTCCAGTCTGTAACTTCCTCCCGGGGTATCTGTTATTCTGTATATAAACCACCCTGAACCCCTCGATTAGATTCCAGTCTGTAACTCCCTCCCGGGGTATCTGTTATTCTGTATATAAACCACCCCGAACCCCTCGATTAGATTCCAGTCTGTTACTCCCTCCCAGGTATCTGTTATTCTGTATATAAACCACCCTGAACCCCTCGATTAGATTCCAGTCTGTAACTCCCTCCTAGGTATCTGTTATTCTGTGTATAAACCACCCTGAACCCATCGATTAGATTCCAGTCTGTAACTCCCTCCCGGGCATCTGTTATTCTTTATATAAACCACCCTGAACCCCTCGATTAGATTCCAGTCTGTAACTCCCTCCAGGGGTATCTGTTATTGTGTATATGAACCACCCTGAACCCCTCGATTATATTCCAGTCTGTAACTCACTCCCGGGGTATCTCTTATTCTGTATATAAACCACCCTGAACCCCTCGATTCGATTCCAGTCTGTAACTCACTCCCGGGGTATCTGTTATTGTGTATATAAACCACCCTGAACCCCTCGATTATATTCCAGTCTGTAACTCACTCCCGGGGTGTCTCTTATTCTGTATATAAACCACCCTGAACCCATCGATTAGATTCCAGTCTGTAACTCACTCCCGGGTTATCTGTTATTCTGTATATAAACCACCCTGAACCCCTCGATTAGATTCCAGTCTGTAATTCCCTCCCGGGGTATCTGTTATTCTGTATATAAACCACCCCGAACCCCTCGATTAGATTCCAGTCTGTAACTCCTTCCCGGGGTATCTGTTATTCTGTATATAAACCACCCTGAACCCCTCGATTGGATTCCAGTCTGTAATTCCCTCCCGGGGTATCTGTTATTCTGTATATAAACCACCCCGAACCCCTCGATTAGATTCCAGTCTGTAACTCCCTCCCGGGGTATCTGTTATTCTGGATATAAAACACCCTGAACCCCTCGATTAGATTCTAGTCTGTAACTCACTCCCGGGGTATCTGTTATTCTGTATATAAACCACCCCGAACCCCTCGATTAGATTCCAGTCTGTAACTCCCTCGCGGGTATCTGTTATTCTGTATATAAACCACCCCGAACCCCCCGATTAGATTCCAGTCTGTAACTCCCTCCCGGGGTATCTGTTATTCTGTATATAAACCACCCGAGCCCCTCGATTAGATTCCAGTCTGTAACTCACTCCCGGAGTATCTGTTATTCTGTATATAAATCACCCGAACCCCTCGATTAGATTCCAGTCTGTAACTCACTCCCGGGGTATCTGTTATTCTGTATATAAACCACCCAAACCCCTCGATTAGATTCCAGTCTGTAACTCACTCCCGGGGTATCTGTTTTCTGTATATAAACCACCCTGAACCCCTCGATTAGATTCCAGTCTGTAACTCCCTCCCAGGTATCTGTTATTCTGTATATAAACCACCCGAACCCCTCGATTAGATTCCAGTCTGTAACTCCCTCCCGGGGTATCTGTTATTCTGTATATAAACCACCCGAACCCCTCGATTAGATTCCAGTCTGTAACTCCCTCCCGGGGTATCTGTTATTCTGTACATAAACCACCCCGAACCCCTCGATTAGATTCCAGTCTGTAACTCCCTCCTGGGGTATCTGTTATTCTGTATATAAACCACCCTGAACCCCTCGATTAGATTCCAGTCTGTAACTCCCTCCCGGGGTATCTGTTATTCTGTATATAAACCACCCCGAACCCCTCGATTAGATTCCAGTCTGTTACTCCCTCCCAGGTATCTGTTATTCTGTATATAAACCACCCCAAACCCCTCGATTAGATTCCAGTCAATAACTCACTCCCGGGGTATCTGTTATTCTGTATATAAACCACCCTGAACCCCTCGATTAGTTTCCAGTCTGTAACTCCCTCCTCGGTATCTGTTATTCTGTGTATAAACCACCCTGAACCCATCGATTAGATTCCAGTCTGTAACTCCCTCCCGGGGTATCTGTTATTCTGTATATAAACCACCCTGAACCCCTCGATTAGATTCCAGTCTGTAACTCCCTCCCGGGTATCTGTTATTCTGTGTATAAACCACCCCGAACCCCTCGATTAGATTCCAGTCTGTAACTCCCTCCCGGGTATCTGTTGTTCTGTATATAAACCACCCCGAACCCCCCGATTAGATTCCAGTCTGTCACTCCCTCTCGGGTATCTGTTATTCTGTATTTAAACCCCACCCCGAATCCCTCGATTAGATTCCAGTGTGTAACTCCCTCCCGGAGTATCTGTTATTCTGTATGTAAACCACCACGAACCCCTCGATTACATTCCAGTCTGTAACTCACTCCCGGGATATCTGTTATTCTGTATATAAACCACCCTGAACCCATCGATTAGATTCCAGTCTGTAACTCCCTCCCGGGTATCTGTTATTTTGTATATAAACCGCCCCGAACCCCTCGATTAGATTCCAGTCTGTAACTCCCTCCCGGGTATCTGTTATTTTGTATATAAACCGCCCCGAACCCCTCGATTAGATTCCAGTCTGTAACTCACTCCCGGGGTATCTGTTATTCTGTATATAAACCACCCCAAACCCCTCGATTCGATTCCAGTCTGTAACTCACTCCCGGGGTATCTGTTATTCTGTATACAAACCACCCCGAACCCCTCGATTCGATTCCAGTCTGTAACTCACTTCCGGGGTATCTGTTATTCTGTATATAAACCACCCTGAACCCCTCGATTATATTCCAGTCTGTAACTCACTCCTGGGGTATCTGTTATTCTGTATATAAACCACCCTGAACCCATCGATTAGATTCCAATCTGTAACTCACTCCCGGGGTATCTGTTATTCTGTATATAAACCACCCTGAACCCCTCGATTAGATTCCAGTCTGTAATTCCCTCCCGGGGTATCTGTTATTCTGTATATAAACCACCCCGAACCCCTCGATTAGATTCCAGTCTGTAACTCCCTCCCGGGGTATCTGTTATTCTGTATATAAACCACCCTGAACCCCTCGATTAGATTCCAGTCTGTAATTCCCTCCCGGGGTATCTGTTATTCTGTATATAAACCACCCCGAACCCCTCGATTAGATTCCAGTCTGTAACTCCCTCCCGGGGTATCTGTTATTCTGTATATAAACTACCCTGAACCCCTCGATTAGATTCCAGTCTGTAACTCCCTCCCGGGTATCTGTTATTTTGTATATAAACCGCCCCGAACCCCTCGATTAGATTCCAGTCTGTAACTCCCTCCCGGGTATCTGTTATTTTGTATATAAACCGCCCCGAACCCCTCGATTAGATTCCAGTCTGTAACTCACTCCCGGGGTATCTGTTATTCTGTATATAAACCACCCCAAACCCCTCGATTCGATTCCAGTCTGTAACTCACTCCCGGGGTATCTGTTATTCTGTATACAAACCACCCCGAACCCCTCGATTAGATTCCAGTCTGTAACTCACTCCCGGGGTATCTGTTATTCTGTATATAAACTACCCTGAACCCCTCGATTAGATTCCAGTCTGTAACTCCCTCCTGGGTATCTGTTATTCTGTGTATAAACCACCCCGAACCCCTCGATTAGATTCCAGTCTGTAACTCCCTCCCGGGTATCTGTTATTCTGTATATAAACCACCCCGAACCCCTTGATTAGATTCCAGTCTGTAACTCCCTCCCGGGTATCTGTTATTCTGTATATTAACCACCACGAACCCCTCGATTAGATTCCAGTCTGTAACTCACTCCCGGGGTATCTGTTATTCTGTATATAAACCACCCTGAACCCATCGATTAGATTCCAGTCTGTAACTCCCTCCCGGGTATCTGTTATTTTGTATATAAACCCCCCCGAACCCCTCGATTCGATTCCAGTCTGTAACTCACTCCCGGGGTATCTGTTATTCTGTATATAAACCACCCTGAACCCATCGATTAGATTCCAGTCTGTAACTCCCTCCCGGGTATCTGTTATTTTGTATATAAACCGCCCCGAACCCCTCGATTAGATTCCAGTCTGTAACTCCCTCCCGGGTATCTGTTATTTTGTATATAAACCGCCCCGAACCCCTCGATTAGATTCCAGTCTGTAACTCACTCCCGGGGTATCTGTTATTCTGTATATAAACCACCCCAAACCCCTCGATTCGATTCCAGTCTGTAACTCACTCCCGGGGTATCTGTTATTCTGTATACAAACCACCCCGAACCCTTCGATTCGATTCCAGTCTGTAACTCACTTCCGGGGTATCTGTTATTCTGTATATAAACCACCCTGAACCCCTCGATTATATTCCAGTCTGTAACTCACTCCTGGGGTATCTGTTATTCTGTATATAAACCACCCTGAACCCATCGATTAGATTCCAATCTGTAACTCACTCCCGGGGTATCTGTTATTCTGTATATAAACCACCCCGAACCCCTCGATTAGATTCCAGTCTGTAACTCCCTCCCGGGGTATCTGTTATTCTGTATATAAACTACCCTGAACCCCTCGATTAGATTCCAGTCTGTAACTCCCTCCAGGGGTATCTGTTATTCTGTATATAAACTACCCTGAACCCCTCGATTAGATTCCAGTCTGTAACTCCCTCCTGGGTATCTGTTATTCTGTATATAAACTACCCTGAACCCCTCAATTAGATTCCAGTCTGTAACTCCCTCCCGGGTATCTGTTATTCTGTATATAAACCACCCCGAACCCCTCGATTAGATTCCAGTCTGTAACTCTCCTCCCGGAGTATCTGTTAGTCTGTATATAAACCACCCCGAACCCCTCGATTAGATTCCAGTCTGTAACTCACTCCCGGGTATCTGTTATTCTGTATATAAACCACCCTGAATCCCTCAATTAGATTCCAGTCTGAAACTCCCTCCCGGGGGGTATCTGTTATTCTGTATATAAACCACCCCGAAACCTTTGATTAGATTCCAGTCTGTAACTCACTCCCGGGTATCAGTTATTCTGTATATAAACCACCCTGAACCCCTCGATTAGATTCCAGTCTGTAACTCCCTCCCGGGGGTATCTGTTATTCTGTATATAAACCACCCCGAACCCCTCGATTAGATTCCAGTCTGTAACTCACTCCCGGGGTATCTGTTATTCTGTGTATAAACCACCCCGAAGCCCTCGATTAGATTCCAGTCTGTAACTCACTCCTGGGTATCCGTTATTCTGGATATAAACCACCCTGAACCCCTCGATTAGATTCCAGTCTGTAACTCCCTCCCGGGTATCTGTTATTCGGTATATAAACCACCCCGAACCCCTCGATTAGATTCCAGTCTGTAACTCCCTCCCGGGTATCTGTTATTCTGTATATAAACCACCCCGAACCCCCCGATTAGATTCCAGTCTGTAACTCACTCCCGGGGTATTTGTTATTCTGTATATAAACCACCCGAACCCCTCGATTAGATTCCAGTCTGTAACTCACTCCCGGGGTGTCTGTTATTCTGTATATAAACCACCCGAACCCCTCGATTAGATTCCAGTCTGTAACTCACTCCCGGGGTATCTGTTATTCTGTATATAAACCACCCGAACACCTCGATTAGATTCCAGTCTGTAACTGACTCCCGGGGTATCTCTTTTCTGTATATAAACCACCCTGAACCCCTCGATTAGATTCCAGTCTGTAACTCACTCCCGGGGTATCGGTTATTCTGTATATAAACCACCCGAACCCCTCGATTAGATTCCAGTCTGTAACTCACTCCCGGGGTATCTCTTTTCTGTATATAAACCACCCTGAACCCCTCGATTAGATTCCAGTCTGTAACTCCCTCCCAGGTATCTGTTATTCTGTATATAAACCACCCGAATCCCTCGATTAGATTCCAGTCTGTCACTCACTCCCGGGGTATCTGTTATTCTGTATATAAACCACCCGAACCCCTCGATTAGATTCCAGTCTGTAACTCACTCCCGGATATCTGTTATTCTGTATATAAACCACCACGAACCCCTCGATTACATTCCAGTCTGTAACTCACTCCCGGGGTATCTGTTATTCTGTATAGAAACCACCCGAACCCCTCGATTAGATTCCAGTCTGTAACTCCCTCCCGGGCATCTGTTATTTTGTATATAAACCGCCCCGAACCCATCGATTAGATTCCAGTCTGTAACTCCCTCCCGGGTATCTGTTATTTTGTATATAAACCGCCCCGAACCCCTCGATTAGATTCCAGTCTGTAACTCCCTCCCGGGTATCTGTTTTTCTGTATATAAACCACCCCGAACCCCTCGATTAGATTCCAGTCTGTAACTCCCTCCCAGGGTATCTGTTATTCTGTATATAAACCACCCTGAACCCCTCGATTAGATTCCAGTCTGTAACTCACTCCCGGGGTATCTGTTATTCTGTATATAAACCAGCCCGAACCCCTCGATTAGATTCCAGTCTGTTACTCCCTCCCAGGTATCTGTTATTCTGTATATAAACCACCCCAAACCCCTCGATTAGATTCCAGTCTGTAACTCACTCCCGGGGTATCTGTTATTCTGTATATAAACCACCCTGAACCCCTCGATTAGATTCCAGTCTGTAACTCCCTCCTCGGTATCTGTTATTCTGTGTATAAACCACCCTGAACCCATCAATTAGATTCCAGTCTGTAACTCCCTCCAGGGGTATCTGTTATTCTGTATATAAACCACCCTGAACCCCTCGATTAGATTCCAGTCTGTTACTCCCTCCCAGGTATCTGTTATTCTGTATATAAACCACCCCAAACCCCTCGATTAGATTCCAGTCTGTAACTCACTCCCGGGGTATCTGTTATTCTGTATTTAAACCACCCTGAACCCCTCGATTAGATTCCAGTCTGTAACTCCCTCCTCGGTATCTGTTATTCTGTGTATAAACCACCCTGAACCCATCGATTAGATTCCAGTCTGTAACTCCCTCCAGGGGTATCTGTTATTCTGTATATAAACCACTCTGAACCCCTCGATTAGATTCCAGTCTGTAACTCCCTCCTGGGTATCTGTTATTCTGTGTATAAACCACCCCGAACCCCTCGATTAGATTCCAGTCTGTAACTCCCTCCCGGGTATCTGTTATTCTGTATACAAACCACCCCGAACCCCTCGATTAGATTCCAGTCTGTAACTCCCTCCCGGGTATCTGTTGTTCTGTATATAAACCACCCCGAACCCCCCGATTATATTCCAGTCTGTAACTCCCTCTCGGGTATCTGTTATTCTGTATTTAAACCCCACCCCGAATCCCTCGATTAGATTCCAGTGTGTAACTCCCTCCCGGAGTATCTGTTATTCTGTATATAAACCACCACGAACCCCTCGATTAGATTCCAGTCTGTAACTCACTCCCGGGGTATCTGTTATTCTGTATATAAACCACCCTGAACCCATCGATTAGATTCCAGTCTGTAACTCCCTCCCGGGTATCTGTTATTTTGTATATAAACCGCCCCGAACCCCTCGATTAGATTCCAGTCTGTAACTCCCTCCCGGGTATCTGTTATTTTGTATATAAACCGCCCCGAACCCCTCGATTAGATTCCAGTCTGTAACTCACTCCCGGGCTATCTGTTATTTTGTATATAAACCGCCCCGAACCCCTCGATTAGATTCCAGTCTGTAACTCACTCCCGGGGTATCTGTTATTCTGTATACAAACCTCCCCGAACCCCTCGATTCGATTCCAGTCTGTAACTCACTCCCGGGGTATCTGTTATTCTGTATATAAACCACCCTGAACCCCTCGATTATATTCCAGTCTGTTACTCACTCCTGGGGTATCTGTTATTCTGTATATAAACCACCCTGAACCCATCGATTAGATTGCAGTCTGTAACTCACTCCCGGGGTATCTGTTATTCTGTATATAAACCACCCTGAACCTCTCGATTAGATTCCAGTCTGTAATTCCCTCCCGGGGTATCTGTTATTCTGTATATAAACCACCCCGAACCCCTCGATTAGATTCCAGTCTGTAACTCCCTCCCGGGGTATCTGTTATTCTGTATATAAACCACCCTGAACCCCTCGATTAGATTCCAGTCTGTAATTCCCTCCCGGGGTATCTGTTATTCTGTATATAAACCACCCGAACCCCTCGATTAGATTCCAGTCTGTAACTCCCTCCCGGGGTATCTGTTATTCTGTATATAAACCACCCAAACCCCTCGATTAGATTCCAGTCTGTAACTCACTCCCGGGGTATCTGTTTTCTGTATATAAACCACCCTGAACCCCTCGATTAGATTCCAGTCTGTAACTCCCTCCCAGGTATCTGTTATTCTGTATATAAACCACCCGAACCCCTCGATTAGATTCCAGTCTGTCACTCACTCCCGGGGTATCTGTTATTCTGTATATAAACCACCCCGAACCCCTCGATTAGATTCCAGTCTGTAACTCACTCCCGGATATCTGTTATTCTGTATATAAACCACCACGAACCCCTCGATTACATTCCAGTCTGTAACTCACTCCCGGGGTATCTGTTATTCTGTATAGAAACCACCCGAACCCCTCGATTAGATTCCAGTCTGTAACTCACTCCCGGATATCTGTTATTCTGTATATAAACCACCACGAACCCCTCGATTACATTCCAGTCTGTAACTCACTCCCGGGGTATCTGTTATTCTGTATATAAACCACCCCGAACCCCTCGATTAGATTCCAGTCTGTAACTCCCTCCCGGGTATCTGTTATTTTGTATATAAACCGCCCCGAACCCCTCGATTAGATTCCAGTCTGTAACTCCCTCCCGGGTATTTGTTATTCTCTATATAAACCACCCCGAACCCCGCGATTAGATTCCAGTCTGTAACTCCCTCCCGGGTATCTGTTTTTCTGTATATAAACCACCCCGAACCCCTCGATTAGATTCCAGTCTGTAACTTCCTCCCGGGGTATCTGTTATTCTGTATATAAACCACCCTGAACCCCTCGATTAGATTCCAGTCTGTAACTCCCTCCCGGGGTATCTGTTATTCTGTATATAAACCACCCCGAACCCCTCGATTAGATTCCAGTCTGTTACTCCCTCCCAGGTATCTGTTATTCTGTATATAAACCACCCTGAACCCCTCGATTAGATTCCAGTCTGTAACTCCCTCCTAGGTATCTGTTATTCTGTGTATAAACCACCCTGAACCCATCGATTAGATTCCAGTCTGTAACTCCCTCCCGGGCATCTGTTATTCTTTATATAAACCACCCTGAACCCCTCGATTAGATTCCAGTCTGTAACTCCCTCCAGGGGTATCTGTTATTGTGTATATGAACCACCCTGAACCCCTCGATTATATTCCAGTCTGTAACTCACTCCCGGGGTATCTCTTATTCTGTATATAAACCACCCTGAACCCCTCGATTCGATTCCAGTCTGTAACTCCCTCCCGGGGTATCTGTTATTCTGTACATAAACCACCCCGAACCCCTCGATTAGATTCCAGTCTGTAACTCCCTCCCGGGGTATCTGTTATTCTGTATATAAACCACCCTGAACCCCTCGATTAGATTCCAGTCTGTAACTCCCTCCCGGGGTATCTGTTATTCTGTATATAAACCACCCCGAACCCCTCGATTAGATTCCAGTCTGTTACTCCCTCCCAGGTATCTGTTATTCTGTATATAAACCACCCCAAACCCCTCGATTAGATTCCAGTCTGTAACTCCCTCCCGGGGTATCTGTTATTCTGTATATAAACCACCCGAGCCCCTCGATTAGATTCCAGTCTGTAACTCACTCCCGGAGTATCTGTTATTCTGTATATAAATCACCCGAACCCCTCGATTAGATTCCAGTCTGTAACTCACTCCCGGGGTATCTGTTATTCTGTATATAAACCACCCAAACCCCTCGATTAGATTCCAGTCTGTAACTCACTCCCGGGGTATCTGTTTTCTGTATATAAACCACCCTGAACCCCTCGATTAGATTCCAGTCTGTAACTCCCTCCCAGGTATCTGTTATTCTGTATATAAACCACCCGAACCCCTCGATTAGATTCCAGTCTGTAACTCCCTCCCGGGGTATCTGTTATTCTGTATATAAACCACCCGAACCCCTCGATTAGATTCCAGTCTGTAACTCCCTCCCGGGGTATCTGTTATTCTGTACATAAACCACCCCGAACCCCTCGATTAGATTCCAGTCTGTAACTCCCTCCCGGGGTATCTGTTATTCTGTATATAAACCACCCTGAACCCCTCGATTAGATTCCAGTCTGTAACTCCCTCCCGGGGTATCTGTTATTCTGTATATAAACCACCCCGAACCCCTCGATTAGATTCCAGTCTGTTACTCCCTCCCAGGTATCTGTTATTCTGTATATAAACCACCCCAAACCCCTCGATTAGATTCCAGTCTGTAACTCACTCCCGGGGTATCTGTTATTCTGTATATAAACCACCCTGAACCCCTCGATTAGTTTCCAGTCTGTAACTCACTCCCGGGGTATCTGTTATTCTGTATATAAACCACCCTGAACCCATCGATTAGATTCCAGTCTGTAACTCCCTCCCGGGTATCTGTTATTTTGTATATAAACCGCCCCGAACCCCTCGATTAGATTCCAGTCTGTAACTCCCTCCCGGGTATCTGTTATTTTGTATATAAACCGCCCCGAACCCCTCGATTAGATTCCAGTCTGTAACTCACTCCCGGGGTATCTGTTATTTTGTATATAAACCGCCCCGAACCCCTCGATTAGATTCCAGTCTGTAACTCACTCCCGGGGTATCTGTTATTCTGTATACAAACCTCCCCGAACCCCTCGATTCGATTCCAGTCTGTAACTCACTCCCGGGGTATCTGTTATTCTGTATATAAACCACCCTGAACCCCTCGATTATATTCCAGTCTGTTACTCACTCCTGGGGTATCTGTTATTCTGTATATAAACCACCCTGAACCCATCGATTAGATTGCAGTCTGTAACTCACTCCCGGGGTATCTGTTATTCTGTATATAAACCACCCTGAACCTCTCGATTAGATTCCAGTCTGTAATTCCCTCCCGGGGTATCTGTTATTCTGTATATAAACCACCCCGAACCCCTCGATTAGATTCCAGTCTGTAACTCCCTCCCGGGGTATCTGTTATTCTGTATATAAACCACCCTGAACCCCTCGATTAGATTCCAGTCTGTAATTCCCTCCCGGGGTATCTGTTATTCTGTATATAAACCACCCGAACCCCTCGATTAGATTCCAGTCTGTAACTCCCTCCCGGGGTATCTGTTATTCTGTATATAAACCACCCAAACCCCTCGATTAGATTCCAGTCTGTAACTCACTCCCGGGGTATCTGTTTTCTGTATATAAACCACCCTGAACCCCTCGATTAGATTCCAGTCTGTAACTCCCTCCCAGGTATCTGTTATTCTGTATATAAACCACCCGAACCCCTCGATTAGATTCCAGTCTGTCACTCACTCCCGGGGTATCTGTTATTCTGTATATAAACCACCCCGAACCCCTCGATTAGATTCCAGTCTGTAACTCACTCCCGGATATCTGTTATTCTGTATATAAACCACCACGAACCCCTCGATTACATTCCAGTCTGTAACTCACTCCCGGGGTATCTGTTATTCTGTATAGAAACCACCCGAACCCCTCGATTAGATTCCAGTCTGTAACTCACTCCCGGATATCTGTTATTCTGTATATAAACCACCACGAACCCCTCGATTACATTCCAGTCTGTAACTCACTCCCGGGGTATCTGTTATTCTGTATATAAACCACCCCGAACCCCTCGATTAGATTCCAGTCTGTAACTCCCTCCCGGGTATCTGTTATTTTGTATATAAACCGCCCCGAACCCCTCGATTAGATTCCAGTCTGTAACTCCCTCCCGGGTATTTGTTATTCTCTATATAAACCACCCCGAACCCCGCGATTAGATTCCAGTCTGTAACTCCCTCCCGGGTATCTGTTTTTCTGTATATAAACCACCCCGAACCCCTCGATTAGATTCCAGTCTGTAACTTCCTCCCGGGGTATCTGTTATTCTGTATATAAACCACCCTGAACCCCTCGATTAGATTCCAGTCTGTAACTCCCTCCCAGGGTATCTGTTATTCTGTATATAAACCACCCCGAACCCCTCGATTAGATTCCAGTCTGTTACTCCCTCCCAGGTATCTGTTATTCTGTATATAAACCACCCTGAACCCCTCGATTAGATTCCAGTCTGTAACTCCCTCCTAGGTATCTGTTATTCTGTGTATAAACCACCCTGAACCCATCGATTAGATTCCAGTCTGTAACTCCCTCCCGGGCATCTGTTATTCTTTATATAAACCACCCTGAACCCCTCGATTAGATTCCAGTCTGTAACTCCCTCCAGGGGTATCTGTTATTGTGTATATGAACCACCCTGAACCCCTCGATTATATTCCAGTCTGTAACTCACTCCCGGGGTATCTCTTATTCTGTATATAAACCACCCTGAACCCCTCGATTCGATTCCAGTCTGTAACTCACTCCCGGGGTATCTGTTATTGTGTATATAAACCACCCTGAACCCCTCGATTATATTCCAGTCTGTAACTCACTCCCGGGGTGTCTCTTATTCTGTATATAAACCACCCTGAACCCATCGATTAGATTCCAGTCTGTAACTCACTCCCGGGTTATCTGTTATTCTGTATATAAACCACCCTGAACCCCTCGATTAGATTCCAGTCTGTAATTCCCTCCCGGGGTATCTGTTATTCTGTATATAAACCACCCCGAACCCCTCGATTAGATTCCAGTCTGTAACTCCTTCCCGGGGTATCTGTTATTCTGTATATAAACCACCCTGAACCCCTCGATTGGATTCCAGTCTGTAATTCCCTCCCGGGGTATCTGTTATTCTGTATATAAACCACCCCGAACCCCTCGATTAGATTCCAGTCTGTAACTCCCTCCCGGGGTATCTGTTATTCTGGATATAAAACACCCTGAACCCCTCGATTAGATTCTAGTCTGTAACTCACTCCCGGGGTATCTGTTATTCTGTATATAAACCACCCCGAACCCCTCGATTAGATTCCAGTCTGTAACTCCCTCGCGGGTATCTGTTATTCTGTATATAAACCACCCCGAACCCCCCGATTAGATTCCAGTCTGTAACTCCCTCCCGGGGTATCTGTTATTCTGTATATAAACCACCCGAGCCCCTCGATTAGATTCCAGTCTGTAACTCACTCCCGGAGTATCTGTTATTCTGTATATAAATCACCCGAACCCCTCGATTAGATTCCAGTCTGTAACTCCCTCCCAGGTATCTGTTATTCTGTATATAAACCACCCCAAACCCCTCGATTAGATTCCAGTCAATAACTCACTCCCGGGGTATCTGTTATTCTGTATATAAACCACCCTGAACCCCTCGATTAGTTTCCAGTCTGTAACTCCCTCCTCGGTATCTGTTATTCTGTGTATAAACCACCCTGAACCCATCGATTAGATTCCAGTCTGTAACTCCCTCCCGGGGTATCTGTTATTCTGTATATAAACCACCCTGAACCCCTCGATTAGATTCCAGTCTGTAACTCCCTCCCGGGTATCTGTTATTCTGTGTATAAACCACCCCGAACCCCTCGATTAGATTCCAGTCTGTAACTCCCTCCCGGGTATCTGTTGTTCTGTATATAAACCACCCCGAACCCCCCGATTAGATTCCAGTCTGTCACTCCCTCTCGGGTATCTGTTATTCTGTATTTAAACCCCACCCCGAATCCCTCGATTAGATTCCAGTGTGTAACTCCCTCCCGGAGTATCTGTTATTCTGTATGTAAACCACCACGAACCCCTCGATTACATTCCAGTCTGTAACTCACTCCCGGGATATCTGTTATTCTGTATATAAACCACCCTGAACCCATCGATTAGATTCCAGTCTGTAACTCCCTCCCGGGTATCTGTTATTTTGTATATAAACCGCCCCGAACCCCTCGATTAGATTCCAGTCTGTAACTCCCTCCCGGGTATCTGTTATTTTGTATATAAACCGCCCCGAACCCCTCGATTAGATTCCAGTCTGTAACTCACTCCCGGGGTATCTGTTATTCTGTATATAAACCACCCCAAACCCCTCGATTCGATTCCAGTCTGTAACTCACTCCCGGGGTATCTGTTATTCTGTATACAAACCACCCCGAACCCCTCGATTCGATTCCAGTCTGTAACTCACTTCCGGGGTATCTGTTATTCTGTATATAAACCACCCTGAACCCCTCGATTATATTCCAGTCTGTAACTCACTCCTGGGGTATCTGTTATTCTGTATATAAACCACCCTGAACCCATCGATTAGATTCCAATCTGTAACTCACTCCCGGGGTATCTGTTATTCTGTATATAAACCACCCTGAACCCCTCGATTAGATTCCAGTCTGTAATTCCCTCCCGGGGTATCTGTTATTCTGTATATAAACCACCCCGAACCCCTCGATTAGATTCCAGTCTGTAACTCCCTCCCGGGGTATCTGTTATTCTGTATATAAACCACCCTGAACCCCTCGATTAGATTCCAGTCTGTAATTCCCTCCCGGGGTATCTGTTATTCTGTATATAAACCACCCCGAACCCCTCGATTAGATTCCAGTCTGTAACTCCCTCCCGGGGTATCTGTTATTCTGTATATAAACTACCCTGAACCCCTCGATTAGATTCCAGTCTGTAACTCCCTCCCGGGTATCTGTTATTTTGTATATAAACCGCCCCGAACCCCTCGATTAGATTCCAGTCTGTAACTCCCTCCCGGGTATCTGTTATTTTGTATATAAACCGCCCCGAACCCCTCGATTAGATTCCAGTCTGTAACTCACTCCCGGGGTATCTGTTATTCTGTATATAAACCACCCCAAACCCCTCGATTCGATTCCAGTCTGTAACTCACTCCCGGGGTATCTGTTATTCTGTATACAAACCACCCCGAACCCCTCGATTAGATTCCAGTCTGTAACTCACTCCCGGGGTATCTGTTATTCTGTATATAAACTACCCTGAACCCCTCGATTAGATTCCAGTCTGTAACTCCCTCCTGGGTATCTGTTATTCTGTGTATAAACCACCCCGAACCCCTCGATTAGATTCCAGTCTGTAACTCCCTCCCGGGTATCTGTTATTCTGTATATAAACCACCCCGAACCCCTTGATTAGATTCCAGTCTGTAACTCCCTCCCGGGTATCTGTTATTCTGTATATTAACCACCACGAACCCCTCGATTAGATTCCAGTCTGTAACTCACTCCCGGGGTATCTGTTATTCTGTATATAAACCACCCTGAACCCATCGATTAGATTCCAGTCTGTAACTCCCTCCCGGGTATCTGTTATTTTGTATATAAACCCCCCCGAACCCCTCGATTCGATTCCAGTCTGTAACTCACTCCCGGGGTATCTGTTATTCTGTATATAAACCACCCTGAACCCATCGATTAGATTCCAGTCTGTAACTCCCTCCCGGGTATCTGTTATTTTGTATATAAACCGCCCCGAACCCCTCGATTAGATTCCAGTCTGTAACTCCCTCCCGGGTATCTGTTATTTTGTATATAAACCGCCCCGAACCCCTCGATTAGATTCCAGTCTGTAACTCACTCCCGGGGTATCTGTTATTCTGTATATAAACCACCCCAAACCCCTCGATTCGATTCCAGTCTGTAACTCACTCCCGGGGTATCTGTTATTCTGTATACAAACCACCCCGAACCCTTCGATTCGATTCCAGTCTGTAACTCACTTCCGGGGTATCTGTTATTCTGTATATAAACCACCCTGAACCCCTCGATTATATTCCAGTCTGTAACTCACTCCTGGGGTATCTGTTATTCTGTATATAAACCACCCTGAACCCATCGATTAGATTCCAATCTGTAACTCACTCCCGGGGTATCTGTTATTCTGTATATAAACCACCCCGAACCCCTCGATTAGATTCCAGTCTGTAACTCCCTCCCGGGGTATCTGTTATTCTGTATATAAACTACCCTGAACCCCTCGATTAGATTCCAGTCTGTAACTCCCTCCAGGGGTATCTGTTATTCTGTATATAAACTACCCTGAACCCCTCGATTAGATTCCAGTCTGTAACTCCCTCCTGGGTATCTGTTATTCTGTATATAAACTACCCTGAACCCCTCAATTAGATTCCAGTCTGTAACTCCCTCCCGGGTATCTGTTATTCTGTATATAAACCACCCCGAACCCCTCGATTAGATTCCAGTCTGTAACTCTCCTCCCGGAGTATCTGTTAGTCTGTATATAAACCACCCCGAACCCCTCGATTAGATTCCAGTCTGTAACTCACTCCCGGGTATCTGTTATTCTGTATATAAACCACCCTGAATCCCTCAATTAGATTCCAGTCTGAAACTCCCTCCCGGGGGGTATCTGTTATTCTGTATATAAACCACCCCGAAACCTTTGATTAGATTCCAGTCTGTAACTCACTCCCGGGTATCAGTTATTCTGTATATAAACCACCCTGAACCCCTCGATTAGATTCCAGTCTGTAACTCCCTCCCGGGGGTATCTGTTATTCTGTATATAAACCACCCCGAACCCCTCGATTAGATTCCAGTCTGTAACTCACTCCCGGGGTATCTGTTATTCTGTGTATAAACCACCCCGAAGCCCTCGATTAGATTCCAGTCTGTAACTCACTCCTGGGTATCCGTTATTCTGGATATAAACCACCCTGAACCCCTCGATTAGATTCCAGTCTGTAACTCCCTCCCGGGTATCTGTTATTCGGTATATAAACCACCCCGAACCCCTCGATTAGATTCCAGTCTGTAACTCCCTCCCGGGTATCTGTTATTCTGTATATAAACCACCCCGAACCCCCCGATTAGATTCCAGTCTGTAACTCACTCCCGGGGTATTTGTTATTCTGTATATAAACCACCCGAACCCCTCGATTAGATTCCAGTCTGTAACTCACTCCCGGGGTGTCTGTTATTCTGTATATAAACCACCCGAACCCCTCGATTAGATTCCAGTCTGTAACTCACTCCCGGGGTATCTGTTATTCTGTATATAAACCACCCGAACACCTCGATTAGATTCCAGTCTGTAACTGACTCCCGGGGTATCTCTTTTCTGTATATAAACCACCCTGAACCCCTCGATTAGATTCCAGTCTGTAACTCACTCCCGGGGTATCGGTTATTCTGTATATAAACCACCCGAACCCCTCGATTAGATTCCAGTCTGTAACTCACTCCCGGGGTATCTCTTTTCTGTATATAAACCACCCTGAACCCCTCGATTAGATTCCAGTCTGTAACTCCCTCCCAGGTATCTGTTATTCTGTATATAAACCACCCGAATCCCTCGATTAGATTCCAGTCTGTCACTCACTCCCGGGGTATCTGTTATTCTGTATATAAACCACCCGAACCCCTCGATTAGATTCCAGTCTGTAACTCACTCCCGGATATCTGTTATTCTGTATATAAACCACCACGAACCCCTCGATTACATTCCAGTCTGTAACTCACTCCCGGGGTATCTGTTATTCTGTATAGAAACCACCCGAACCCCTCGATTAGATTCCAGTCTGTAACTCCCTCCCGGGCATCTGTTATTTTGTATATAAACCGCCCCGAACCCATCGATTAGATTCCAGTCTGTAACTCCCTCCCGGGTATCTGTTATTTTGTATATAAACCGCCCCGAACCCCTCGATTAGATTCCAGTCTGTAACTCCCTCCCGGGTATCTGTTTTTCTGTATATAAACCACCCCGAACCCCTCGATTAGATTCCAGTCTGTAACTCCCTCCCAGGGTATCTGTTATTCTGTATATAAACCACCCTGAACCCCTCGATTAGATTCCAGTCTGTAACTCACTCCCGGGGTATCTGTTATTCTGTATATAAACCAGCCCGAACCCCTCGATTAGATTCCAGTCTGTTACTCCCTCCCAGGTATCTGTTATTCTGTATATAAACCACCCCAAACCCCTCGATTAGATTCCAGTCTGTAACTCACTCCCGGGGTATCTGTTATTCTGTATATAAACCACCCTGAACCCCTCGATTAGATTCCAGTCTGTAACTCCCTCCTCGGTATCTGTTATTCTGTGTATAAACCACCCTGAACCCATCAATTAGATTCCAGTCTGTAACTCCCTCCAGGGGTATCTGTTATTCTGTATATAAACCACCCTGAACCCCTCGATTAGATTCCAGTCTGTTACTCCCTCCCAGGTATCTGTTATTCTGTATATAAACCACCCCAAACCCCTCGATTAGATTCCAGTCTGTAACTCACTCCCGGGGTATCTGTTATTCTGTATTTAAACCACCCTGAACCCCTCGATTAGATTCCAGTCTGTAACTCCCTCCTCGGTATCTGTTATTCTGTGTATAAACCACCCTGAACCCATCGATTAGATTCCAGTCTGTAACTCCCTCCAGGGGTATCTGTTATTCTGTATATAAACCACTCTGAACCCCTCGATTAGATTCCAGTCTGTAACTCCCTCCTGGGTATCTGTTATTCTGTGTATAAACCACCCCGAACCCCTCGATTAGATTCCAGTCTGTAACTCCCTCCCGGGTATCTGTTATTCTGTATACAAACCACCCCGAACCCCTCGATTAGATTCCAGTCTGTAACTCCCTCCCGGGTATCTGTTGTTCTGTATATAAACCACCCCGAACCCCCCGATTATATTCCAGTCTGTAACTCCCTCTCGGGTATCTGTTATTCTGTATTTAAACCCCACCCCGAATCCCTCGATTAGATTCCAGTGTGTAACTCCCTCCCGGAGTATCTGTTATTCTGTATATAAACCACCACGAACCCCTCGATTAGATTCCAGTCTGTAACTCACTCCCGGGGTATCTGTTATTCTGTATATAAACCACCCTGAACCCATCGATTAGATTCCAGTCTGTAACTCCCTCCCGGGTATCTGTTATTTTGTATATAAACCGCCCCGAACCCCTCGATTAGATTCCAGTCTGTAACTCCCTCCCGGGTATCTGTTATTTTGTATATAAACCGCCCCGAACCCCTCGATTAGATTCCAGTCTGTAACTCACTCCCGGGCTATCTGTTATTTTGTATATAAACCGCCCCGAACCCCTCGATTAGATTCCAGTCTGTAACTCACTCCCGGGGTATCTGTTATTCTGTATACAAACCTCCCCGAACCCCTCGATTCGATTCCAGTCTGTAACTCACTCCCGGGGTATCTGTTATTCTGTATATAAACCACCCTGAACCCCTCGATTATATTCCAGTCTGTTACTCACTCCTGGGGTATCTGTTATTCTGTATATAAACCACCCTGAACCCATCGATTAGATTGCAGTCTGTAACTCACTCCCGGGGTATCTGTTATTCTGTATATAAACCACCCTGAACCTCTCGATTAGATTCCAGTCTGTAATTCCCTCCCGGGGTATCTGTTATTCTGTATATAAACCACCCCGAACCCCTCGATTAGATTCCAGTCTGTAACTCCCTCCCGGGGTATCTGTTATTCTGTATATAAACCACCCTGAACCCCTCGATTAGATTCCAGTCTGTAATTCCCTCCCGGGGTATCTGTTATTCTGTATATAAACCACCCGAACCCCTCGATTAGATTCCAGTCTGTAACTCCCTCCCGGGGTATCTGTTATTCTGTATATAAACCACCCAAACCCCTCGATTAGATTCCAGTCTGTAACTCACTCCCGGGGTATCTGTTTTCTGTATATAAACCACCCTGAACCCCTCGATTAGATTCCAGTCTGTAACTCCCTCCCAGGTATCTGTTATTCTGTATATAAACCACCCGAACCCCTCGATTAGATTCCAGTCTGTCACTCACTCCCGGGGTATCTGTTATTCTGTATATAAACCACCCCGAACCCCTCGATTAGATTCCAGTCTGTAACTCACTCCCGGATATCTGTTATTCTGTATATAAACCACCACGAACCCCTCGATTACATTCCAGTCTGTAACTCACTCCCGGGGTATCTGTTATTCTGTATAGAAACCACCCGAACCCCTCGATTAGATTCCAGTCTGTAACTCACTCCCGGATATCTGTTATTCTGTATATAAACCACCACGAACCCCTCGATTACATTCCAGTCTGTAACTCACTCCCGGGGTATCTGTTATTCTGTATATAAACCACCCCGAACCCCTCGATTAGATTCCAGTCTGTAACTCCCTCCCGGGTATCTGTTATTTTGTATATAAACCGCCCCGAACCCCTCGATTAGATTCCAGTCTGTAACTCCCTCCCGGGTATTTGTTATTCTCTATATAAACCACCCCGAACCCCGCGATTAGATTCCAGTCTGTAACTCCCTCCCGGGTATCTGTTTTTCTGTATATAAACCACCCCGAACCCCTCGATTAGATTCCAGTCTGTAACTTCCTCCCGGGGTATCTGTTATTCTGTATATAAACCACCCTGAACCCCTCGATTAGATTCCAGTCTGTAACTCCCTCCCGGGGTATCTGTTATTCTGTATATAAACCACCCCGAACCCCTCGATTAGATTCCAGTCTGTTACTCCCTCCCAGGTATCTGTTATTCTGTATATAAACCACCCTGAACCCCTCGATTAGATTCCAGTCTGTAACTCCCTCCTAGGTATCTGTTATTCTGTGTATAAACCACCCTGAACCCATCGATTAGATTCCAGTCTGTAACTCCCTCCCGGGCATCTGTTATTCTTTATATAAACCACCCTGAACCCCTCGATTAGATTCCAGTCTGTAACTCCCTCCAGGGGTATCTGTTATTGTGTATATGAACCACCCTGAACCCCTCGATTATATTCCAGTCTGTAACTCACTCCCGGGGTATCTCTTATTCTGTATATAAACCACCCTGAACCCCTCGATTCGATTCCAGTCTGTAACTCCCTCCCGGGGTATCTGTTATTCTGTACATAAACCACCCCGAACCCCTCGATTAGATTCCAGTCTGTAACTCCCTCCCGGGGTATCTGTTATTCTGTATATAAACCACCCTGAACCCCTCGATTAGATTCCAGTCTGTAACTCCCTCCCGGGGTATCTGTTATTCTGTATATAAACCACCCCGAACCCCTCGATTAGATTCCAGTCTGTTACTCCCTCCCAGGTATCTGTTATTCTGTATATAAACCACCCCAAACCCCTCGATTAGATTCCAGTCTGTAACTCCCTCCCGGGGTATCTGTTATTCTGTATATAAACCACCCGAGCCCCTCGATTAGATTCCAGTCTGTAACTCACTCCCGGAGTATCTGTTATTCTGTATATAAATCACCCGAACCCCTCGATTAGATTCCAGTCTGTAACTCACTCCCGGGGTATCTGTTATTCTGTATATAAACCACCCAAACCCCTCGATTAGATTCCAGTCTGTAACTCACTCCCGGGGTATCTGTTTTCTGTATATAAACCACCCTGAACCCCTCGATTAGATTCCAGTCTGTAACTCCCTCCCAGGTATCTGTTATTCTGTATATAAACCACCCGAACCCCTCGATTAGATTCCAGTCTGTAACTCCCTCCCGGGGTATCTGTTATTCTGTATATAAACCACCCGAACCCCTCGATTAGATTCCAGTCTGTAACTCCCTCCCGGGGTATCTGTTATTCTGTACATAAACCACCCCGAACCCCTCGATTAGATTCCAGTCTGTAACTCCCTCCCGGGGTATCTGTTATTCTGTATATAAACCACCCTGAACCCCTCGATTAGATTCCAGTCTGTAACTCCCTCCCGGGGTATCTGTTATTCTGTATATAAACCACCCCGAACCCCTCGATTAGATTCCAGTCTGTTACTCCCTCCCAGGTATCTGTTATTCTGTATATAAACCACCCCAAACCCCTCGATTAGATTCCAGTCTGTAACTCACTCCCGGGGTATCTGTTATTCTGTATATAAACCACCCTGAACCCCTCGATTAGTTTCCAGTCTGTAACTCACTCCCGGGGTATCTGTTATTCTGTATATAAACCACCCTGAACCCATCGATTAGATTCCAGTCTGTAACTCCCTCCCGGGTATCTGTTATTTTGTATATAAACCGCCCCGAACCCCTCGATTAGATTCCAGTCTGTAACTCCCTCCCGGGTATCTGTTATTTTGTATATAAACCGCCCCGAACCCCTCGATTAGATTCCAGTCTGTAACTCACTCCCGGGGTATCTGTTATTTTGTATATAAACCGCCCCGAACCCCTCGATTAGATTCCAGTCTGTAACTCACTCCCGGGGTATCTGTTATTCTGTATACAAACCTCCCCGAACCCCTCGATTCGATTCCAGTCTGTAACTCACTCCCGGGGTATCTGTTATTCTGTATATAAACCACCCTGAACCCCTCGATTATATTCCAGTCTGTTACTCACTCCTGGGGTATCTGTTATTCTGTATATAAACCACCCTGAACCCATCGATTAGATTGCAGTCTGTAACTCACTCCCGGGGTATCTGTTATTCTGTATATAAACCACCCTGAACCTCTCGATTAGATTCCAGTCTGTAATTCCCTCCCGGGGTATCTGTTATTCTGTATATAAACCACCCCGAACCCCTCGATTAGATTCCAGTCTGTAACTCCCTCCCGGGGTATCTGTTATTCTGTATATAAACCACCCTGAACCCCTCGATTAGATTCCAGTCTGTAATTCCCTCCCGGGGTATCTGTTATTCTGTATATAAACCACCCGAACCCCTCGATTAGATTCCAGTCTGTAACTCCCTCCCGGGGTATCTGTTATTCTGTATATAAACCACCCAAACCCCTCGATTAGATTCCAGTCTGTAACTCACTCCCGGGGTATCTGTTTTCTGTATATAAACCACCCTGAACCCCTCGATTAGATTCCAGTCTGTAACTCCCTCCCAGGTATCTGTTATTCTGTATATAAACCACCCGAACCCCTCGATTAGATTCCAGTCTGTCACTCACTCCCGGGGTATCTGTTATTCTGTATATAAACCACCCCGAACCCCTCGATTAGATTCCAGTCTGTAACTCACTCCCGGATATCTGTTATTCTGTATATAAACCACCACGAACCCCTCGATTACATTCCAGTCTGTAACTCACTCCCGGGGTATCTGTTATTCTGTATAGAAACCACCCGAACCCCTCGATTAGATTCCAGTCTGTAACTCACTCCCGGATATCTGTTATTCTGTATATAAACCACCACGAACCCCTCGATTACATTCCAGTCTGTAACTCACTCCCGGGGTATCTGTTATTCTGTATATAAACCACCCCGAACCCCTCGATTAGATTCCAGTCTGTAACTCCCTCCCGGGTATCTGTTATTTTGTATATAAACCGCCCCGAACCCCTCGATTAGATTCCAGTCTGTAACTCCCTCCCGGGTATTTGTTATTCTCTATATAAACCACCCCGAACCCCGCGATTAGATTCCAGTCTGTAACTCCCTCCCGGGTATCTGTTTTTCTGTATATAAACCACCCCGAACCCCTCGATTAGATTCCAGTCTGTAACTTCCTCCCGGGGTATCTGTTATTCTGTATATAAACCACCCTGAACCCCTCGATTAGATTCCAGTCTGTAACTCCCTCCCAGGGTATCTGTTATTCTGTATATAAACCACCCCGAACCCCTCGATTAGATTCCAGTCTGTTACTCCCTCCCAGGTATCTGTTATTCTGTATATAAACCACCCTGAACCCCTCGATTAGATTCCAGTCTGTAACTCCCTCCTAGGTATCTGTTATTCTGTGTATAAACCACCCTGAACCCATCGATTAGATTCCAGTCTGTAACTCCCTCCCGGGCATCTGTTATTCTTTATATAAACCACCCTGAACCCCTCGATTAGATTCCAGTCTGTAACTCCCTCCAGGGGTATCTGTTATTGTGTATATGAACCACCCTGAACCCCTCGATTATATTCCAGTCTGTAACTCACTCCCGGGGTATCTCTTATTCTGTATATAAACCACCCTGAACCCCTCGATTCGATTCCAGTCTGTAACTCACTCCCGGGGTATCTGTTATTGTGTATATAAACCACCCTGAACCCCTCGATTATATTCCAGTCTGTAACTCACTCCCGGGGTGTCTCTTATTCTGTATATAAACCACCCTGAACCCATCGATTAGATTCCAGTCTGTAACTCACTCCCGGGTTATCTGTTATTCTGTATATAAACCACCCTGAACCCCTCGATTAGATTCCAGTCTGTAATTCCCTCCCGGGGTATCTGTTATTCTGTATATAAACCACCCCGAACCCCTCGATTAGATTCCAGTCTGTAACTCCTTCCCGGGGTATCTGTTATTCTGTATATAAACCACCCTGAACCCCTCGATTGGATTCCAGTCTGTAATTCCCTCCCGGGGTATCTGTTATTCTGTATATAAACCACCCCGAACCCCTCGATTAGATTCCAGTCTGTAACTCCCTCCCGGGGTATCTGTTATTCTGGATATAAAACACCCTGAACCCCTCGATTAGATTCTAGTCTGTAACTCACTCCCGGGGTATCTGTTATTCTGTATATAAACCACCCCGAACCCCTCGATTAGATTCCAGTCTGTAACTCCCTCGCGGGTATCTGTTATTCTGTATATAAACCACCCCGAACCCCCCGATTAGATTCCAGTCTGTAACTCCCTCCCGGGGTATCTGTTATTCTGTATATAAACCACCCGAGCCCCTCGATTAGATTCCAGTCTGTAACTCACTCCCGGAGTATCTGTTATTCTGTATATAAATCACCCGAACCCCTCGATTAGATTCCAGTCTGTAACTCACTCCCGGGGTATCTGTTATTCTGTATATAAACCACCCAAACCCCTCGATTAGATTCCAGTCTGTAACTCACTCCCGGGGTATCTGTTTTCTGTATATAAACCACCCTGAACCCCTCGATTAGATTCCAGTCTGTAACTCCCTCCCAGGTATCTGTTATTCTGTATATAAACCACCCGAACCCCTCGATTAGATTCCAGTCTGTAACTCCCTCCCGGGGTATCTGTTATTCTGTATATAAACCACCCGAACCCCTCGATTAGATTCCAGTCTGTAACTCCCTCCCGGGGTATCTGTTATTCTGTACATAAACCACCCCGAACCCCTCGATTAGATTCCAGTCTGTAACTCCCTCCCGGGGTATCTGTTATTCTGTATATAAACCACCCTGAACCCCTCGATTAGATTCCAGTCTGTAACTCCCTCCCGGGGTATCTGTTATTCTGTATATAAACCACCCCGAACCCCTCGATTAGATTCCAGTCTGTTACTCCCTCCCAGGTATCTGTTATTCTGTATATAAACCACCCCAAACCCCTCGATTAGATTCCAGTCTGTAACTCACTCCCGGGGTATCTGTTATTCTGTATATAAACCACCCTGAACCCCTCGATTAGTTTCCAGTCTGTAACTCCCTCCTCGGTATCTGTTATTCTGTGTATAAACCACCCTGAACCCATCGATTAGATTCCAGTCTGTAACTCCCTCCCGGGGTATCTGTTATTCTGTATATAAACCACCCTGAACCCCTCGATTAGATTCCAGTCTGTAACTCCCTCCCGGGTATCTGTTATTCTGTGTATAAACCACCCCGAACCCCTCGATTAGATTCCAGTCTGTAACTCCCTCCCGGGTATCTGTTGTTCTGTATATAAACCACCCCGAACCCCCCGATTAGATTCCAGTCTGTCACTCCCTCTCGGGTATCTGTTATTCTGTATTTAAACCCCACCCCGAATCCCTCGATTAGATTCCAGTGTGTAACTCCCTCCCGGAGTATCTGTTATTCTGTATGTAAACCACCACGAACCCCTCGATTACATTCCAGTCTGTAACTCACTCCCGGGGTATCTGTTATTCTGTATATAAACCACCCTGAACCCATCGATTAGATTCCAGTCTGTAACTCCCTCCCGGGTATCTGTTATTTTGTATATAAACCGCCCCGAACCCCTCGATTAGATTCCAGTCTGTAACTCCCTCCCGGGTATCTGTTATTTTGTATATAAACCGCCCCGAACCCCTCGATTAGATTCCAGTCTGTAACTCACTCCCGGGGTATCTGTTATTCTGTATATAAACCACCCCAAACCCCTCGATTCGATTCCAGTCTGTAACTCACTCCCGGGGTATCTGTTATTCTGTATACAAACCACCCCGAACCCCTCGATTCGATTCCAGTCTGTAACTCACTTCCGGGGTATCTGTTATTCTGTATATAAACCACCCTGAACCCCTCGATTATATTCCAGTCTGTAACTCACTCCTGGGGTATCTGTTATTCTGTATATAAACCACCCTGAACCCATCGATTAGATTCCAATCTGTAACTCACTCCCGGGGTATCTGTTATTCTGTATATAAACCACCCTGAACCCCTCGATTAGATTCCAGTCTGTAATTCCCTCCCGGGGTATCTGTTATTCTGTATATAAACCACCCCGAACCCCTCGTCGATTCCAGTCTGTAACTCACTCCCGGGGTATCTGTTATTCTGTATATAAACCACCCTGAACCCCTCGATTATATTCCAGTCTGTAACTCACTCCTGGGGTATCTGTTATTCTGTATATAAACCACCCTGAACCCATCGATTAGATTCCAATCTGTAACTCACTCCCGGGGTATCTGTTATTCTGTATAAAAACCACCCTGAACCCCTCGATTAGATTCCAGTCTGTAATTCACTCCCGGGGTATCTGTTATTCTGTATATAAACCACCCCGAACCCCTCGATTAGATTCCAGTCTGTAACTCCCTCCCGGGGTATCTGTTATTCTGTATATAAACCACCCTGAACCCCTCGATTAGATTCCAGTCTGTAATTCCCTCCCGGGGTATCTGTTATTCTGTATATAAACCACCCCGAACCCCTCGATTAGATTCCAGTCTGTAACTCCCTCCCGGGGTATCTGTTATTCTATATATAAACTACCCTGAACCCCTCGATTAGATTCCAGTCTGTAACTCCCTCCAGGGGTATCTGTTATTCTGTATATAAACTACCCTGAACCCCTCGATTAGATTCCAGTCTGTAACTCCCTCCTGGGTATCTGTTATTCTGTGTATAAACCACCCCGAACCCCTCGATTAGATTCCAGTCTGTAACTCCCTCCCGGGTATCTGTTATTCTGTATATAAACCACCCCGAACCCCTTGATTAGATTCCAGTCTGTAACTCCCTCCCGGGTATCTGTTATTCTGTATATAAACCACCACGAACCCCTCGATTAGATTCCAGTCTGTAACTCACTCCCGGGGTATCTGTTATTCTGTATATAAACCACCCTGAACCCATCGATTAGATTCCAGTCTGTAACTCCCTCCCGGGTATCTGTTATTTTGTATATAAACCCCCCCGAACCCCTCGATTCGATTCCAGTCTGTAACTCACTCCCTGGGTATCTGTTATTCTGTATATAAACCACCCTGAACCCATCAATTAGATTCCAGTCTGTAACTCCCTCCCGGGGTATCTGTTATTATGTATATAAACCACCCCGGACCCCTCGATTAGATTCCAGTCAGTAACTCACTCCCGGGGTATCTGTTATTCTGTAAATAAACCACCCTGAACCCCTCGATTAGTTTCCAGTCTGTAACTCACTCTGAGTATCTGTTATTCTGTATATAAACCACCCTGAACCCCTCGATTAGATTCCAGTCTGTAACTCCCTCCCGGGTATCTGTTATTCTGTATATAAACCTCCCCGAATCCCTCGATTAGATTCCAGTCTGTAACTGCCTCCCGGATATCTGTTATTCTGTATATAATCCACCCCGAACCCCTCGATTAGATTCCAGTCTGTAACTCACTCCCTGGGTATCTGTTATTCTGTATATAAACCACCCTGAAACCTTTGATTCGATTCCCGTCTGTAACTCACTCCCGGGTATCCGTTATTCTGTAAATAAACCACCCCGAACCCCTCGATTAGATTCCAGTCTGTAACTCCCTCCCGGGGTATCTGTTATTATGTATATAAACCACCCCGAACCCCTCGATTAGATTCCAGTCTGTAACTCACTCCCTGGGTATCTGTTATTCTGTATATAAACCACCCCGAAACCTTTGATTAGATTGCAGTCTGTAACTCACTCCCGGGTATCAGTTATTCTGTATATAAACCACCCTGAACCCCTCGATTAGATTCCAGTCTGGAACTCCCTCCCGGGTATCTGTTATTCTGTATATCAACCAACCCGAACCCCGAGATTAGATTCCAGTCTGTAACTCCCTCCCGGGGTATCTGTTATTCTGTATATAAACCACCCTGAACCCCTCGATTAGATTCCAGTCTGTAACTCCCTCCCGGGGTATCTGTTATTCTGTATATAAACC
This sequence comes from Chiloscyllium punctatum, assembly GCF_047496795.1. Taxonomy (NCBI): domain Eukaryota; kingdom Metazoa; phylum Chordata; class Chondrichthyes; order Orectolobiformes; family Hemiscylliidae; genus Chiloscyllium; species Chiloscyllium punctatum. The sequence goes on from NC_092774.1 coordinate 18,813,646, forward strand.
ACCCCGAACCCCTCGATTAGATTCCAGTCTGTAATTCCCTCCCGGGGTATCTGTTATTCTGTATATAAACCACCCCGAACCCCTCGATTAGATTCCAGTCTGTAACTCCTTCCCGGGGTATCTGTTATTCTGTATATAAACCACCCTGAACCCCTCGATTGGATTCCAGTCTGTAATTCCCTCCCGGGATATCTGTTATTCTGTATATAAACCACCCCGAACCCCTCGATTAGATTCCAGTCTGTAACTCCCTCCCGGGGTATCTGTTATTCTGGATATAAACCACACTGAACCCCTCGATTAGATTCTAGTCTGTAACTCACTCCCGGGGTATCTGTTATTCTGTATATAAACCACCCCGAACCCCTCGATTAGATTCCAGTCTGTAACTCCCTCCCGGGTATCTGTTATTCTGTATATAAACCACCCCGAACCCCCCGATTAGATTCCAGTCTGTAACTCACTCCCGGGGTATCTGTTATTCTGTATATAAACCACCCGAACCCCTCGATTAGATTCCAGTCTGTAACTCACTCCCGGAGTATCTGTTATTCTGTATATAAATCACCCGAACCCCTCGATTAGATTCCAGTCTGTAACTCACTCCCGGGGTATCTGTTATTCTGTATATAAACCACCCGAACCCCTCGATTAGATTCCAGTCTGTAACTCCCTCCCGGGTATCTGTTATTCTGTATATAAACCACCCTGAACCCCTCGATTGGATTCCAGTCTGTAATTCCCTCCCGGGGTATCTGTTATTCTGTATATAAACCACCCCGAACCCCTCGATTAGATTCCAGTCTGTAACTCCCTCCCGGGGTATCTGTTATTCTGGATATAAACCACACCGAACCCCTCGATTAGATTCTAGTCTGTAACTCACTCCCGGGGTATCTGTTATTCTGTATATAAACCACCCCGAACCCCTCGATTAGATTCCAGTCTGTAACTCCCTCCCGGGTATCTGTTATTCTGTATATAAACCACCCCGAACCCCCCGATTAGATTCCAGTCTGTAACTCACTCCCGGGGTATCTGTTATTCTGTATATAAACCACCCGAACCCCTCGATTAGATTCCAGTCTGTAACTCACTCCCGGAGTATCTGTTATTCTGGATATAAATCACCCGAACCCCTCGATTAGATTCCAGTCTGTAACTCACTCCCGGGGTATCTGTTATTCTGTATATAAACCACCCGAACCCCTCGATTAGATTCCAGTCTGTAACTCACTCCCGGGGTATCTGTTATTCTGTATATAAACCACCCAAACCCCTCGATTAGATTCCAGTCTGTAACTCACTCCCGGGGTATCTGTTTTCTGTATATAAGCCACCCTGAACCCCTCGATTAGATTCCAGTCTGTAACTGCCTCCCGGATATCTGTTATTCTGTATATAAACCACCCTGAACCCCTCGATTAGATTCCAGTCTGTAACTCACTCCCGGGGTATCTGTTATTCTGTATATAAACCACCCCGAACACTTCGATTAGATTCCAGTCTGTAACTCCCTCCCGGGGTATCTGTTATTATGTATATAAACCACCCCGAACCCCTCGATTAGTTTCCAGTCTGTAACTCACTCTGAGTATCTGTTATTCTGTATATAAACCACCCTGAACCCCTCGATTAGATTCCAGTCTGTAACTCCCTCCCGGGTATCTGTTATTCTGTATATAAACCACCCCGAATCCCTCGATTAGATTCCAGTCTGTAACTGCCTCCCGGATATCTGTTATTCTGTATATAAACCACCCTGAACCCCTCGATTAGATTCCTGTCTGTAACTCCCTCCCGGGTATCTGTTATTCTGTATATAAACCAACCCGAACCCCGAGATTAGATTCCAGTCTGTAACTCCCTCCCGGAGTATCTGTTATTCTGTATATAAACCACCCTGAACCCCTCGATTAGATTCCAGTCTGTAACTCCCTCCCGGGTATCTGTTATTCTGTATATAAACCAACCCGAACCCCTTGATTAGATTCCAGTCTGTAACTCACTCCCGGCTATCAGTTATTCTGTATATAAACCACCCTGAACCCCTCGATTAGATTCCAGTCTGTAACTCACTCCCTGGGTATCTGTTATTCTGTATATAAACCACCCCGAACCCCTCGATTAGATTCCAGTCTGTAACTCCCTCCCGGGTATCTGTTATTATGTACATAAACCACCCCGAAAACCTCGATTAGTTTCTAGTCTGTAACTCACTCTGAGTATCTGTTATTCTGTATATAAACCACCCTGAACCCCTCGATTAGATTCCAGTCTGTAACTCCCTCCCGGGTATCTGTTATTCTGTATATAAACCACCCCGAATCCCTCGATTAGATTCCAGTCTGTAACTCACTCCCGGGGTATCTGTTATTCTGTATATAAACCACCCCGAACCCCTCGATTAGATTCCAGTCTGTAACTCCCTCCCGGGTATCAGTTATTCTGTGTATAAAGCACCCTGAACCCCTCGATTAGATTCCAGTCTGTAACTCCCTCCTGGGTATCTGTTATTCTGTGTATAAACCACCCCGAACCCCTCGATTAGATTCCAGTCTGTAACTCCCTCCCGGGTATCTGTTATTCTGTATATAAACCACCCCGAACCCCTTGATTAGATTCCAGTCTGTAACTCCCTCCCGGGTATCTGTTATTCTGTATATAAACCACCACGAACCCCTCGATTAGATTCCAGTCTGTAACTCACTCCCGGGGTATCTGTTATTCTGTATATAAACCACCCTGAACCCATCGATTAGATTCCAGTCTGTAACTCCCTCCCGGGTATCTGTTATTTTGTATATAAACCCCCCCGAACCCCTCGATTCGATTCCAGTCTGTAACTCACTCCCTGGGTATCTGTTATTCTGTATATAAACCACCCTGAACCCATCAATTAGATTCCAGTCTGTAACTCCCTCCCGGGGTATCTGTTATTATGTATATAAACCACCCCGGACCCCTCGATTAGATTCCAGTCAGTAACTCACTCCCGGGGTATCTGTTATTCTGTATATAAACCACCCTGAACCCCTCGATTAGTTTCCAGTCTGTAACTCACTCTGAGTATCTGTTATTCTGTATATAAACCACCCTGAACCCCTCGATTAGATTCCAGTCTGTAACTCCCTCCCGGGTATCTGTTATTCTGTATATAAACCTCCCCGAATCCCTCGATTAGATTCCAGTCTGTAACTGCCTCCCGGATATCTGTTATTCTGTATATAATCCACCCCGAACCCCTCGATTAGATTCCAGTCTGTAACTCACTCCCTGGGTATCTGTTATTCTGTATATAAACCACCCTGAAACCTTTGATTCGATTCCAGTCTGTAACTCACTCCCGGGTATCCGTTATTCTGTATATAAACCACCCCGAACCCCTCGATTAGATTCCAGTCTGTAACTCCCTCCCGGGGTATCTGTTATTATGTATATAAACCACCCCGAACCCCTCGATTAGATTCCAGTCTGTAACTCACTCCCTGGGTATCTGTTATTCTGTATATAAACCACCCCGAAACCTTTGATTAGATTGCAGTCTGTAACTCACTCCCGGGTATCAGTTATTCTGTATATAAACCACCCTGAACCCCTCGATTAGATTCCAGTCTGGAACTCCCTCCCGGGTATCTGTTATTCTGTATATCAACGAACCCGAACCCCGAGATTAGATTCCAGTCTGTAACTCCCTCCCGGGGTATCTGTTATTCTGTATATAAACCACCCTGAACCCCTCGATTAGATTCCAGTCTGTAACTCCCTCCCGGGGTATCTGTTATTCTGTATATAAACCACCCCGAACCCCTCGATTAGATTCCAGTCTGTAATTCCCTCCCGGGGTATCTGTTATTCTGTATATAAACCACCCCGAACCCCTCGATTACATTCCAGTCTGTAACTCCTTCCCGGGGTATCTGTTATTCTGTATATAAACCACCCTGAACCCCTCGATTGGATTCCAGTCTGTAATTCCCTCCCGGGATATCTGTTATTCTGTATATAAACCACCCCGAACCCCTCGATTAGATTCCAGTCTGTAACTCCCTCCCGGGGTATCTGTTATTCTGGATATAAACCACACTGAACCCCTCGATTAGATTCTAGTCTGTAACTCACTCCCGGGGTATCTGTTATTCTGTATATAAACCACCCCGAACCCCTCGATTAGATTCTAGTCTGTAACTCCCTCCCGGGTATCTGTTATTCTGTATATAAACCACCCCGAACCCCCCGATTAGATTCCAGTCTGTAACTCACTCCCGGGGTATCTGTTATTCTGTATATAAACCACCCGAACCCCTCGATTAGATTCCAGTCTGTAACTCACTCCCGGAGTATCTGTTATTCTGTATATAAATCACCCGAACCCCTCGATTAGATTCCAGTCTGTAACTCACTCCCGGGGTATCTGTTATTCTGTATATAAACCACCCGAACCCCTCGATTAGATTCCAGTCTGTAACTCCCTCCCGGGTATCTGTTATTCTGTATATAAACCACCCTGAACCCCTCGATTGGATTCCAGTCTGTAATTCCCTCCCGGGGTATCTGTTATTCTGTATATAAACCACCCCGAACCCCTCGATTAGATTCCAGTCTGTAACTCCCTCCCGGGGTATCTGTTATTCTGGATATAAACCACACTGAACCCCTCGATTAGATTCTAGTCTGTAACTCACTCCCGGGGTATCTGTTATTCTGTATATAAACCACCCCGAACCCCTCGATTAGATTCCAGTCTGTAACTCCCTCCCGGGTATCTGTTATTCTGTATATAAACCACCCCGAACCCCCCGATTAGATTCCAGTCTGTAACTCACACCCGGGGTATCTGTTATTCTGTATATAAACCACCCGAACCCCTCGATTAGATTCCAGTCTGTAACTCACTCCCGGAGTATCTGTTATTCTGGATATAAATCACCCGAACCCCTCGATTAGATTCCAGTCTGTAACTCACTCCCGGGGTATCTGTTATTCTGTATATAAACCACCCGAACCCCTCGATTAGATTCCAGTCTGTAACTCACTCCCGGGGTATCTGTTATTCTGTATATAAACCACCCAAACCCCTCGATTAGATTCCAGTCTGTAACTCACTCCCGGGGTATCTGTTTTCTGTATATAAGCCACCCTGAACCCCTCGATTAGATTCCAGTCTGTAACTGCCTCCCGGATATCTGTTATTCTGTATATAAACCACCCTGAACCCCTCGATTAGATTCCAGTCTGTAACTCACTCCCGGGGTATCTGTTATTCTGTATATAAACCACCCCGAACACTTCGATTAGATTCCAGTCTGTAACTCCCTCCCGGGGTATCTGTTATTATGTATATAAACCACCCCGAACCCCTCGATTAGTTTCCAGTCTGTAACTCACTCTGAGTATCTGTTATTCTGTATATAAACCACCCCGAACCCCTCGATTAGATTCCAGTCTGTAACTCCCTCCCGGATATCTGTTATTCTGTATATAAACCACCCCGAATCCCTCGATTAGATTCCAGTCTGTAACTGCCTCCCGGATATCTGTTATTCTGTATATAAACCACCCTGAACCCCTCGATTAGATTCCTGTCTGTAACTCACTCCCGGGTATCTGTTATTCTGTATATAAACCAACCCGAACCCCGAGATTAGATTCCAGTCTGTAACTCCCTCCCGGAGTATCTGTTATTCTGTATAAAAACCACCCTGAACCCCTCGATTAGATTCCAGTCTGTAACTCCCTCCCGGGTATCTGTTATTCTGTATATAAACCAACCCGAACCCCTTGATTAGATTCCAGTCTGTAACTCACTCCCGGCTATCAGTTATTCTGTATATAAACCACCCTGAACCCCTCGATTAGATTCCAGTCTGTAACTCACTCCCTGGGTATCTGTTATTCTGTATATAAACCACCCCGAACCCCTCGATTAGATTCCAGTCTGTAACTCCCTCCCGGGTATCTGTTATTATGTACATAAACCACCCCGAACCCCTCGATTAGTTTCTAGTCTGTAACTCACTCTGAGTATCTGTTATTCTGTATATAAACCACCCTGAACCCCTCGATTAGATTCCAGTCTGTAACTCCCTCCCGGGTATCTGTTATTCTGTATATAAACCACCCCGAATCCCTCGATTAGATTCCAGTCTGTAACTCACTCCCGGGGTATCTGTTATTCTGTATATAAACCACCCCGAACCCCTCGATTAGATTCCAGTCTGTAACTCCCTCCCGGGTATCAGTTATTCTGTGTATAAAGCACCCTGAACCCCTCGATTAGATTCCAGTCTGTAACTCCCTCCCGGGTATCTGTTATTCTGTATATAAACCACCCCGAACCCCTCGATTAGATTCCAGTCTGTAACTCCCTCCCGGAGTATCTGTTATTCTGTATATAACCCACCCTGAACCCCTCGATTAGATTCCAGTCTGTAACTCCCTCCCGGGTATCTGTTATTCTGTATATAAACCAACCCGAACCCCTCGATTAGATTCCAGTCTGTAACTCACTCCCGGGTATCAGTTATTCTGTATATAAACCACCCTGAACCCCTCGATTAGATTCCAGTGTGTAACTCCCTCCCGGGGTATCTGTTATTCTGTATATAAACCAACCCGAACCCCTCGATTAGATTCCAGTCTGTAACTCACTCCCGGGTATCAGTTATTCTGTATACAAACCACCCTGAACCCCTCGATTAGATTCCAGTCTGTAACTCCCTCCCGGGGTATCTGTTATTATGTATATAAACCAACCCGTTCCCCTCGATTAGTTTCCAGTCTGTAACTCACTCTGAGTATCTGTTATTCTGTATATAACCCACCCTGAACCCCTCGATTAGATTCCAGTCTGTAACTCCCTCCCGGGTATCTGTTATTCTGTATATAAACCACCCCGAATCCCTCGATTAGATTCCAGTCTGTAACTGCCTCCCGGATATCTGTTATTCTGTATATAAACCACCCCGAACCCCTCGATTAGATTCCAGTCTGTAACTCACTCCCTGGGTATCTGTTATTCTGTATATAAACCACCCCGAAACCTTTGATAAGATTCCAGTCTGTAACTCACTCCCGGGTATCAGTTATTCTGTGTATAAACCACCCTGAACCCCTCGATTAGATTCCAGTCTGTAACTCCCTCCCGGGTATCTGTTATTCTGTATATAAACCACCCCGAACCCCTCGATTAGATTCCAGTCTGTAACTCCCTCCCGGGTATCTGTTATTTTGTATATAAACCCCCCCGAAACCCTTGATTAGATTCCAGTCTGTAACTCACTCCCGGGGTATCTGTTATTCTGTATATAAACCAGCCTGAACCCCTCGATTCGATTCCAGTCTGTAACTCACTCCCTGGGTATCTGTTATTCTGTATATAAACCACCCCGAACCCATCAATTAGATTCCAGTCTGTAACTCCCTCCCGGGGTTTCTGTTATTATGTATATAAACCACCCCGAACCCCTCGATTAGTTTCCAGTCTGTAACTCACTCTGAGTATCTGTTATTCTGTATATAAACCACCCTGAACCCCTCGATTAGATTCCAGTCTGTAACTCCCTCCCGGGTATCTGTTATTCTGTACATAAACCTCCCCGAATCCCTCGATTAGATTCCAGTCTGTAACTGCCTCCCGGATATCTGTTATTCTGTATATAATCCACCCCGAACCCCTCGATTAGATTCCAGTCTGTAACTCACTCCCTGGGTATCTGTTATTCTGTATATAAACCACCCCGAAACCTTTGATTAGATTGCAGTCTGTAACTCACTCCCGGGTATCAGTTATTCTGTATATAAACCACCCTGAACCCCTCGATTAGATTCCAGTCTGTAACTCCCTCCCGGGTATCTGTTATTCTGTATATAAACCAACCCGAACCCCGAGATTAGATTCCAGTCTGTAACTCCCTCCCGGGGTATCTGTTATTCTGTATATAAACCACCCTGAACCCCTCGATTAGATTCCAGTCTGTAACTCCCTCCCGGGGTATCTGTTATTCTGTATGTAAACCACCCCGAACCCCTCGATTAGATTCCAGTCTGTTACTCCCTCCCAGGTATCTGTTATTCTGTATATAAACCACCCCAAACCCCTCGATTAGATTCCAGTCTGTAACTCACTCCCGGGGTATCTGTTATTCTGTATATAAACCACCCTGAACCCCTCGATTAGATTCCAGTCTGTAACTCCCTCCTCGGTATCTGTTATTCTGTGTATAAACCACCCTGAACCCATCGATTAGATTCCAGTCTGTAACTCCCTCCAGGGGTATCTGTTATTCTGTATATAAACCACCCTGAACCCCTCGATTAGATTCCAGTCTGTAACTCCCTCCTGGGTATCTGTTATTCTGTGTATAAACCACCCCGAACCCCTCGATTAGATTCCAGTCTGTAACTCACTCGCGGGGTATCTGTTATTCTGTATATAAACCACCCCGAACCCCTCGATTCGATTCCAGTCTGTAACTCACTCCCTGGGTATCTGTTATTGTGTATATAAACCACCCTGAACCCCTCGATTATATTCCAGTCTGTAACTCACTCCCGGGGTATCACTTATTCTGTATATAAACCACCCTGAACCCATCGATTAGATTCCAGTCTGTAACTCACTCCCGAGTTATCTGTTATTCTGTATATAAACCACCCCGAACCCCTCGATTAGATTCCAGTCTGTAATTCCCTCCCGGGGTATCTGTTATTCTGTATATAAACCACCCCGAACCCCTCGATTAGATTCCAGTCTGTAACTCCTTCCCGGGGTATCTGTTATTCTGTATATAAACCACCCTGAACCCCTCGATTGGATTCCAGTCTGTAATTCCCTCCCGGGGTATCTGTTATTCTGTATATAAACCACCCCGAACCCCTCGATTAGATTCCAGTCTGTAACTCCCTCCCGGGGTATCTGTTATTCTGGATATAAACCACACTGAACCCCTCGATTAGATTCTAGTCTGTAACTCACTCCCGGGGTATCTGTTATTCTGTATATAAACCACCCCGAACCCCTCGATTAGATTCCAGTCTGTAACTCCCTCCCGGGTATCTGTTATTCTGTATATAAACCACCCCGAACCCCCCGATTAGATTCCAGTCTGTAACTCACTCCCGGGGTATCTGTTATTCTGTATATAAACCACCCGAACCCCTCGATTAGATTCCAGTCTGTAACTCACTCCCGGAGTATCTGTTATTCTGTATATAAATCACCCGAACCCCTCGATTAGATTCCAGTCTGTAACTCACTCCCGGGGTATCTGTTATTCTGTATATAAACCACCCGAACCCCTCGATTAGATTCCAGTCTGTAACTCCCTCCCGGGTATCTGTTATTCTGTATATAAACCACCCTGAACCCCTCGATTGGATTCCAGTCTGTAATTCCCTCCCGGGGTATCTGTTATTCTGTATATAAACCACCCCGAACCCCTCGATTAGATTCCAGTCTGTAACTCCCTCCCGGGGTATCTGTTATTCTGGATATAAACCACACTGAACCCCTCGATTAGATTCTAGTCTGTAACTCACTCCCGGGGTATCTGTTATTCTGTATATAAACCACCCCGAACCCCTCGATTAGATTCCAGTCTGTAACTCCCTCCCGGGTATCTGTTATTCTGTATATAAACCACCCCGAACCCCCCGATTAGATTCCAGTCTGTAACTCACTCCCGGGGTATCTGTTATTCTGTATATAAACCACCCGAACCCCTCGATTAGATTCCAGTCTGTAACTCACTCCCGGAGTATCTGTTATTCTGTATATAAATCACCCGAACCCCTCGATTAGATTCCAGTCTGTAACTCACTCCCGGGGTATCTGTTATTCTGTATATAAACCACCCGAACCCCTCGATTAGATTCCAGTCTGTAACTCACTCCCGGGGTATCTGTTATTCTGTATATAAACCACCCAAACCCCTCGATTAGATTCCAGTCTGTAACTCACTCCCGGGGTGTCTGTTTTCTGTAGATGAACCACCCTGAACCCCTCGATTAGATTCCAGTCTGTAACTGCCTCCCGGATATCTGTTCTTCTGTATATAAACCACCCTGAACCCCTCGATTAGATTCCAGTCTGTAACTCACTCCCGGGGTATCTGTTATTCTGTATATAAACCACCCCGAACACTTCGATTAGATTCCAGTCTGTAACTCCCTCCCGGGGTATCTGTTATTATGTATATAAACCACCCCGAACCCCTCGATTAGTTTCCAGTCTGTAACTCACTCTGAGTATCTGTTATTCTGTATATAAACCACCCTGAACCCCTCGATTAGATTCCAGTCTGTAACTCCCTCCCGGGTATCTGTTATTCTGTATATAAACCACCCCGAATCCCTCGATTAGATTCCAGTCTGTAACTGCCTCCCGGATATCTGTTATTCTGTATATAAACCACCCTGAACCCCTCGATTAGATTCCTGTCTGTAACTCCCTCCCGGGTATCTGTTATTCTGTATATAAACCAACCCGAACCCCGAGATTAGATTCCAGTCTGTAACTCCCTCCCGGAGTATCTGTTATTCTGTATATAAACCACCCTGAACCCCTCGATTAGATTCCAGTCTGTAACTCCCTCCCGGGTATCTGTTATTCTGTATATAAACCAACCCGAACCCCTCGATTAGATTCCAGTCTGTAACTCACTCCCGGCTATCAGTTATTCTGTATATAAACCACCCTGAACCCCTCGATTAGATTCCAGTCTGTAACTCACTCCCTGGGTATCTGTTATTCTGTATATAAACCACCCCGAACCCCTCGATTAGATTCCAGTCTGTAACTCCCTCCCGGGTATCTGTTATTATGTACATAAACCACCCCGAACCCCTCGATTAGTTTCTCGTCTGTAACTCACTCTGAGTATCTATTATTCTGTATATAAACCACCCTGAACCCCTCGATTAGATTCCAGTCTGTAACTCCCTCCCGGGTATCTGTTATTCTGTATATAAACCAACCCGAACCCCTCGATTAGATTCCAGTCTGTAACTCACTCCCGGGTATCAGTTATTCTGTATATAAACCACCCTGAACCCATCGATTAGATTCCAGTGTGTAACTCCCTCCCGGGTATCTGTTATTCTGTATATAAACCAACCCGAACCACTCGATTAGATTCCAGTCTGTAACTCACTCCCGGGTATCAGTTATTCTGTATATAAACCACCCTGAACCCCTCGATTAGATTCCAGTGTGTAACTCCCTCCCGGGTATCTGTTATTCTGTATATAAACCAACCCGAACCCCTCGATTAGATTCCAGTCTGTAACTCACTCCCGGGGTATCTGTTATTCTGTATATAAACCAGCCTGAACCCCTCGATTCGATTCCAGTCTGTAACTCACTCCCTGGGTATCTGTTATTCTGTATATAAACCACCCTGAACCCATCAATTAGATTCCAGTCTGTAACTCCCTCCCGGGGTATCTGTTATTATGTATATAAACCACCCTGAACCCCTCGATTAGTTTCCAGTCTGTAACTCACTCTGAGTATCTGTTATTCTGTATATAAACCACCCAGAACCCCTCGATTAGATTCCAGTCTGTAACTCCCTCCCGGGTATCTGTTATTCTGTATATAAACCTCCCCGAATCCCTCGATTAGATTCCAGTCTGTAACTGCCTCCCGGATATCTGTTATTCTGTATATAATCCACCCCGAACCCCTCGATTAGATTCCAGTCTGTAACTCACTCCCTGGGTATCTGTTATTCTGTATATAAACCACCCTGAAACCTTTGATTCGATTCCAGTCTGTAACTCACTCCCGGGTATCCGTTATTCTGTATATAAACCACCCCGAACCCCTCGATTAGATTCCAGTCTGTTACTCCCTCCCGGGGTATCTGTTATTCTGTATATAAACCACCCTGAACCCCTCGATTAGATTCCAGTCTGTAACTCCCTCCTCGGTATCTGTTATTCTGTGTATAAACCACCCTGAACCCATCGATTAGATTCCAGTCTGTAACTCCCTCCAGGGGTATCTGTTATTCTGTATATAAACCACCCTGAACCCCTCGATTAGATTCCAGTCTGTAACTCCCTCCTGGGTATCTGTTATTCTGTGTATAAACCACCCCGAACCCCTCGATTAGATTCCAGTCTGTAACTCACTCCCGGGGTATCTGTTATTCTGTATATAAACCACCCCGAACCCCTCGATTCGATTCCAGTCTGTAACTCACTCCCGGGGTATCTGTTATTGTGTATATAAACCACCCTGAACCCCTCGATTATATTCCAGTCTGTAACTCACTCCCGGGGTATCACTTATTCTGTATATAAACCACCCTGAACCCATCGATTAGATTCCAGTCTGTAACTCACTCCCGGGTTATCTGTTATTCTGTATATAAACCACCCCGAACCCCTCGATTAGATTCCAGTCTGTAATTCCCTCCCGGGGTATCTGTTATTCTGTATATAAACCACCCCGAACCCCTCGATTACATTCCAGTCTGTAACTCCTTCCCGGGGTATCTGTTATTCTGTATATAAACCACCCTGAACCCCTCGATTGGATTCCGGTCTGTAATTCCCTCCCGGGGTATCTGTTATTCTGTATATAAACCACCCCGAACCCCTCGATAAGATTCCAGTCTGTAACTCCCTCCCGGGGTATCTGTTATTCTGGATATAAACCACACTGAACCCCTCGATTAGATTCTAGTCTGTAACTCACTCCCGGGGTATCTGTTATTCTGTATATAAACCACCCCGAACCCCTCGATTAGATTCCAGTCTGTAACTCCCTCCCGGGTATCTGTTATTCTGTATATAAACCACCCCGAACCCCCCGATTAGATTCCAGTCTGTAACTCACTCCCGGGGTATCTGTTATTCTGTATATAAACCACCCGAACCCCTCGATTAGATTCCAGTCTGTAACTCACTCCCGGGGTATCTGTTATTCTGTATATAAACTACCCGAACCCCTCGATTAGATTCCAGTCTGTAACTCCCTCCCGGGTATCTGTTATTCTGTATATAAACCACCCTGAACCCCTCGATTGGATTCCAGTCTGTAATTCCCTCCCGGGGTATCTGTTATTCTGTATATAAACCACCCCGAACCCCTCGATTAGATTCCAGTCTGTAACTCCCTCCCGGGGTATCTGTTATTCTGGATATAAACCACACTGAACCCCTCGATTAGATTCTAGTCTGTAACTCACTCCCGGGGTATCTGTTATTCTGTATATAAACCACCCCGAACCCCTCGATTAGATTCCAGTCTGTAACTCCCTCCCGGGTATCTGTTATTCTGTATATAAACCACCCCGAACCCCCCGATTAGATTCCAGTCTGTAACTCACTCCCGGGGTATCTGTTATTCTGTATATAAACCACCCGAACCCCTCGATTAGATTCCAGTCTGTAACTCACTCCCGGAGTATCTGTTATTCTGTATATAAATCACCCGAACCCCTCGATTAGATTCCAGTCTGTAACTCACTCCCGGGGTATCTGTTATTCTGTATATAAACCACCCAAACCCCTCGATTAGATTCCAGTCTGTAACTCACTCCCGGGGTGTCTGTTTTCTGTATATAAACCACCCTGAACCCCTCGATTAGATTCCAGTCTGTAACTGCCTCCCGGATATCTGTTATTCTGTATATAAACCACCCTGAACCCCTCGATTAGATTCCAGTCTGTAACTCACTCCCGGGGTATCTGTTATTCTGTATATAAACCACCCCGAACACTTCGATTAGATTCCAGTCTGTAACTCCCTCCCGGGGTATCTGTTATTATGTATATAAACCACCCCGAACCCCTCGATTAGTTTCCAGTCTGTAACTCACTCTGAGTATCTGTTATTCTGTATATAAACCACCCTGAACCCCTCGATTAGATTCCAGTCTGTAACTCCCTCCCGGGTATCTGTTATTCTGTATATAAACCACCCCGAATCCCTCGATTAGATTCCAGTCTGTAACTGCCTCCCGGATATCTGTTATTCTGTATATAAACCACCCTGAACCCCTCGATTAGATTCCTGTCTGTAACTCCCTCCCGGGTATCTGTTATTCTGTATATAAACCAACCCGAACCCCGAGATTAGATTCCAGTCTGTAACTCCCTCCCGGAGTATCTGTTATTCTGTATATAAACCACCCTGAACCCCTCGATTAGATTCCAGTCTGTAACTCCCTCCCGGGTATCTGTTATTCTGTATATAAACCAACCCGAACCCCTCGATTAGATTCCAGTCTGTAACTCACTCCCGGCTATCAGTTATTCTGTATATAAACCACCCTGAACCCCTCGATTAGATTCCAGTCTGTAACTCACTCCCTGGGTATCTGTTATTCTGTATATAAACCACCCCGAACCCCTCGATTAGATTCCAGTCTGTAACTCCCTCCCGGGTATCTGTTATTATGTACATAAACCACCCCGAACCCCTCGATTAGTTTCTAGTCTGTAACTCACTCTGAGTATCTATTATTCTGTATATAAACCACCCTGAACCCCTCGATTAGATTCCAGTCTGTAACTCCCTCCCGGGTATCTGTTATTCTGTATATAAACCAACCCGAACCCCTCGATTAGATTCCAGTCTGTAACTCACTCCCGGGTATCAGTTATTCTGTATATAAACCACCCTGAACCCATCGATTAGATTCCAGTGTGTAACTCCCTCCCGGGTATCTGTTATTCTGTATATAAACCAACCCGAACCACTCGATTAGATTCCAGTCTGTAACTCACTCCCGGGTATCAGTTATTCTGTATATAAACCACCCTGAACCCCTCGATTAGATTCCAGTGTGTAACTCCCTCCCGGGTATCTGTTATTCTGTATATAAACCAACCCGAACCCCTCGATTAGATTCCAGTCTGTAACTCACTCCCGGGGTATCTGTTATTCTGTATATAAACCAGCCTGAACCCCTCGATTCGATTCCAGTCTGTAACTCACTCCCTGGGTATCTGTTATTCTGTATATAAACCACCCTGAACCCATCAATTAGATTCCAGTCTGTAACTCCCTCCCGGGGTATCTGTTATTATGTATATAAACCACCCTGAACCCCTCGATTAGTTTCCAGTCTGTAACTCACTCTGAGTATCTGTTATTCTGTATATAAACCACCCAGAACCCCTCGATTAGATTCCAGTCTGTAACTCCCTCCCGGGTATCTGTTATTCTGTATATAAACCTCCCCGAATCCCTCGATTAGATTCCAGTCTGTAACTGCCTCCCGGATATCTGTTATTCTGTATATAATCCACCCCGAACCCCTCGATTAGATTCCAGTCTGTAACTCACTCCCTGGGTATCTGTTATTCTGTATATAAACCACCCTGAAACCTTTGATTCGATTCCAGTCTGTAACTCACTCCCGGGTATCCGTTATTCTGTATATAAACCACCCCGAACCCCTCGATTAGATTCCAGTCTGTTACTCCCTCCCGGGGTATCTGTTATTCTGTATATAAACCACCCTGAACCCCTCGATTAGATTCCAGTCTGTAACTCCCTCCTCGGTATCTGTTATTCTGTGTATACACCACCCTGAACCCATCGATTAGATTCCAGTCTGTAACTCCCTCCAGGGGTATCTGTTATTCTGTATATAAACCACCCTGAACCCCTCGATTAGATTCCAGTCTGTAACTCCCTCCTGGGTATCTGTTATTCTGTGTATAAACCACCCCGAACCCCTCGATTAGATTCCAGTCTGTAACTCACTCCCGGGGTATCTGTTATTCTGTATATAAACCACCCCGAACCCCTCGATTCGATTCCAGTCTGTAACTCACTCCCGGGGTATCTGTTATTGTGTATATAAACCACCCTGAACCCCTCGATTATATTCCAGTCTGTAACTCACTCCCGGGGTATCACTTATTCTGTATATAAACCACCCTGAACCCATCGATTAGATTCCAGTCTGTAACTCACTCCCGGGTTATCTGTTATTCTGTATATAAACCACCCCGAACCCCTCGATTAGATTCCAGTCTGTAATTCCCTCCCGGGGTATCTGTTATTCTGTATATAAACCACCCCGAACCCCTCGATTACATTCCAGTCTGTAACTCCTTCCCGGGGTATCTGTTATTCTGTATATAAACCACCCTGAACCCCTCGATTGGATTCCAGTCTGTAATTCCCTCCCGGGGTATCTGTTATTCTGTATATAAACCACCCCGAACCCCTCGATAAGATTCCAGTCTGTAACTCCCTCCCGGGGTATCTGTTATTCTGGATATAAACCACACTGAACCCCTCGATTAGATTCTAGTCTGTAACTCACTCCCGGGGTATCTGTTATTCTGTATATAAACCACCCCGAACCCCTCGATTAGATTCCAGTCTGTAACTCCCTCCCGGGTATCTGTTATTCTGTATATAAACCACCCCGAACCCCCCGATTAGATTCCAGTCTGTAACTCACTCCCGGGGTATCTGTTATTCTGTATATAAACCACCCGAACCCCTCGATTAGATTCCAGTCTGTAACTCACTCCCGGGGTATCTGTTATTCTGTATATAAACTACCCGAACCCCTCGATTAGATTCCAGTCTGTAACTCCCTCCCGGGTATCTGTTATTCTGTATATAAACCACCCTGAACCCCTCGATTGGATTCCAGTCTGTAATTCCCTCCCGGGGTATCTGTTATTCTGTATATAAACCACCCCGAACCCCTCGATTAGATTCCAGTCTGTAACTCCCTCCCGGGGTATCTGTTATTCTGGATATAAACCACACTGAACCCCTCGATTAGATTCTAGTCTGTCACTCACTCCCGGGGTATCTGTTATTCTGTATATAAACCACCCCGAACCCCTCGATTAGATTCCAGTCTGTAACTCCCTCCCGGGTATCTGTTATTCTGTATATAAACCACCCCGAACCCCCCGATTAGATTCCAGTCTGTAACTCACTCCCGGGGTATCTGTTATTCTGTATATAAACCACCCGAACCCCTCGATTAGATTCCAGTCTGTAACTCACTCCCGGAGTATCTGTTATTCTGTATATAAATCACCCGAACCCCTCGATTAGATTCCAGTCTGTAACTCACTCCCGGGGTATCTGTTATTCTGTATATAAACCACCCAAACCCCTCGATTAGATTCCAGTCTGTAACTCACTCCCGGGGTGTCTGTTTTCTGTATATAAACCACCCTGAACCCCTCGATTAGATTCCAGTCTGTAACTGCCTCCCGGATATCTGTTATTCTGTATATAAACCACCCTGAACCCCTCGATTAGATTCCAGTCTGTAACTCACTCCCGGGGTATCTGTTATTCTGTATATAAACCACCCCGAACACTTCGATTAGATTCCAGTCTGTAACTCCCTCCCGGGGTATCTGTTATTATGTATATAAACCACCCCGAACCCCTCGATTAGTTTCCAGTCTGTAACTCACTCTGAGTATCTGTTATTCTGTATATAAACCACCCTGAACCCCTCGATTAGATTCCAGTCTGTAACTCCCTCCCGGGTATCTGTTATTCTGTATATAAACCACCCCGAATCCCTCGATTAGATTCCAGTCTGTAACTGCCTCCCGGATATCTGTTATTCTGTATATAAACCACCCTGAACCCCTCGATTAGATTCCTGTCTGTAACTCCCTCCCGGGTATCTGTTATTCTGTATATAAACCAACCCGAACCCCGAGATTAGATTCCAGTCTGTAACTCCCTCCCGGAGTATCTGTTATTCTGTATATAAACCACCCTGAACCCCTCGATTAGATTCCAGTCTGTAACTCCCTCCCGGGTATCTGTTATTCTGTATATAAACCAACCCGAACCCCTCGATTAGATTCCAGTCTGTAACTCACTCCCGGCTATCAGTTATTCTGTATATAAACCACCCTGAACCCCTCGATTAGATTCCAGTCTGTAACTCACTCCCTGGGTATCTGTTATTCTGTATATAAACCACCCCGAACCCCTCGATTAGATTCCAGTCTGTAACTCCCTCCCGGGTATCTGTTATTATGTACATAAACCACCCCGAACCCCTCGATTAGTTTCTAGTCTGTAACTCACTCTGAGTATCTATTATTCTGTATATAAACCACCCTGAACCCCTCGATTAGATTCCAGTCTGTAACTCCCTCCCGGGTATCTGTTATTCTGTATATAAACCAACCCGAACCCCTCGATTAGATTCCAGTCTGTAACTCACTCCCGGGTATCAGTTATTCTGTATATAAACCACCCTGAACCCATCGATTAGATTCCAGTGTGTAACTCCCTCCCGGGTATCTGTTATTCTGTATATAAACCAACCCGAACCACTCGATTAGATTCCAGTCTGTAACTCACTCCCGGGTATCAGTTATTCTGTATATAAACCACCCTGAACCCCTCGATTAGATTCCAGTGTGTAACTCCCTCCCGGGTATCTGTTATTCTGTATATAAACCAACCCGAACCCCTCGATTAGATTCCAGTCTGTAACTCACTCCCGGGGTATCTGTTATTCTGTATATAAACCAGCCTGAACCCCTCGATTCGATTCCAGTCTGTAACTCACTCCCTGGGTATCTGTTATTCTGTATATAAACCACCCTGAACCCATCAATTAGATTCCAGTCTGTAACTCCCTCCCGGGGTATCTGTTATTATGTATATAAACCACCCTGAACCCCTCGATTAGTTTCCAGTCTGTAACTCACTCTGAGTATCTGTTATTCTGTATATAAACCACCCAGAACCCCTCGATTAGATTCCAGTCTGTAACTCCCTCCCGGGTATCTGTTATTCTGTATATAAACCTCCCCGAATCCCTCGATTAGATTCCAGTCTGTAACTGCCTCCCGGATATCTGTTATTCTGTATATAATCCACCCCGAACCCCTCGATTAGATTCCAGTCTGTAACTCACTCCCTGGGTATCTGTTATTCTGTATATAAACCACCCTGAAACCTTTGATTCGATTCCAGTCTGTAACTCACTCCCGGGTATCCGTTATTCTGTATATAAACCACCCCGAACCCCTCGATTAGATTCCAGTCTGTTACTCCCTCCCGGGGTATCTGTTATTCTGTATATAAACCACCCTGAACCCCTCGATTAGATTCCAGTCTGTAACTCCCTCCTCGGTATCTGTTATTCTGTGTATAAACCACCCTGAACCCATCGATTAGATTCCAGTCTGTAACTCCCTCCAGGGGTATCTGTTATTCTGTATATAAACCACCCTGAACCCCTCGATTAGATTCCAGTCTGTAACTCCCTCCTGGGTATCTGTTATTCTGTGTATAAACCACCCCGAACCCCTCGATTAGATTCCAGTCTGTAACTCACTCCCGGGGTATCTGTTATTCTGTATATAAACCACCCCGAACCCCTCGATTCGATTCCAGTCTGTAACTCACTCCCGGGGTATCTGTTATTGTGTATATAAACCACCCTGAACCCCTCGATTATATTCCAGTCTGTAACTCACTCCCGGGGTATCACTTATTCTGTATATAAACCACCCTGAACCCATCGATTAGATTCCAGTCTGTAACTCACTCCCGGGTTATCTGTTATTCTGTATATAAACCACCCCGAACCCCTCGATTAGATTCCAGTCTGTAATTCCCTCCCGGGGTATCTGTTATTCTGTATATAAACCACCCCGAACCCCTCGATTACATTCCAGTCTGTAACTCCTTCCCGGGGTATCTGTTATTCTGTATATAAACCACCCTGAACCCCTCGATTGGATTCCAGTCTGTAATTCCCTCCCGGGGTATCTGTTATTCTGTATATAAACCACCCCGAACCCCTCGATAAGATTCCAGTCTGTAACTCCCTCCCGGGGTATCTGTTATTCTGGATATAAACCACACTGAACCCCTCGATTAGATTCTAGTCTGTAACTCACTCCCGGGGTATCTGTTATTCTGTATATAAACCACCCCGAACCCCTCGATTAGATTCCAGTCTGTAACTCCCTCCCGGGTATCTGTTATTCTGTATATAAACCACCCCGAACCCCCCGATTAGATTCCAGTCTGTAACTCACTCCCGGGGTATCTGTTATTCTGTATATAAACCACCCGAACCCCTCGATTAGATTCCAGTCTGTAACTCACTCCCGGGGTATCTGTTATTCTGTATATAAACTACCCGAACCCCTCGATTAGATTCCAGTCTGTAACTCCCTCCCGGGTATCTGTTATTCTGTATATAAACCACCCTGAACCCCTCGATTGGATTCCAGTCTGTAATTCCCTCCCGGGGTATCTGTTATTCTGTATATAAACCACCCCGAACCCCTCGATTAGATTCCAGTCTGTAACTCCCTCCCGGGGTATCTGTTATTCTGGATATAAACCACACTGAACCCCTCGATTAGATTCTAGTCTGTAACTCACTCCCGGGGTATCTGTTATTCTGTATATAAACCACCCCGAACCCCTCGATTAGATTCCAGTCTGTAACTCCCTCCCGGGTATCTGTTATTCTGTATATAAACCACCCCGAACCCCCCGATTAGATTCCAGTCTGTAACTCACTCCCGGGGTATCTGTTATTCTGTATATAAACCACCCGAACCCCTCGATTAGATTCCAGTCTGTAACTCACTCCCGGAGTATCTGTTATTCTGTATATAAATCACCCGAACCCCTCGATTAGATTCCAGTCTGTTACTCACTCCCGGGGTATCTGTTATTCTGTATATAAACCACCCAAACCCCTCGATTAGATTCCAGTCTGTAACTCACTCCCGGGGTGTCTGTTTTCTGTATATAAACCACCCTGAACCCCTCGATTAGATTCCAGTCTGTAACTGCCTCCCGGATATCTGTTATTCTGTATATAAACCACCCTGAACCCCTCGATTAGATTCCAGTCTGTAACTCACTCCCGGGGTATCTGTTATTCTGTATATAAACCACCCCGAACACTTCGATTAGATTCCAGTCTGTAACTCCCTCCCGGGGTATCTGTTATTATGTATATAAACCACCCCGAACCCCTCGATTAGTTTCCAGTCTGTAACTCACTCTGAGTATCTGTTATTCTGTATATAAACCACCCTGAACCCCTCGATTAGATTCCAGTCTGTAACTCCCTCCCGGGTATCTGTTATTCTGTATATAAACCACCCCGAATCCCTCGATTAGATTCCAGTCTGTAACTGCCTCCCGGATATCTGTTATTCTGTATATAAACCACCCTGAACCCCTCGATTAGATTCCTGTCTGTAACTCCCTCCCGGGTATCTGTTATTCTGTATATAAACCAACCCGAACCCCGAGATTAGATTCCAGTCTGTAACTCCCTCCCGGAGTATCTGTTATTCTGTATATAAACCACCCTGAACCCCTCGATTAGATTCCAGTCTGTAACTCCCTCCCGGGTATCTGTTATTCTGTATTTCAACCAACCCGAACCCCTCGATTAGATTCCAGTCTGTAACTCACTCCCGGCTATCAGTTATTCTGTATATAAACCACCCTGAACCCCTCGATTAGATTCCAGTCTGTAACTCACTCCCTGGGTATCTGTTATTCTGTATATAAACCACCCCGAACCCCTCGATTAGATTCCAGTCTGTAACTCCCTCCCGGGTATCTGTTATTATGTACATAAACCACCCCGAACCCCTCGATTAGTTTCTAGTCTGTAACTCACTCTGAGTATCTGTTATTCTGTATATAAACCACCCTGAACCCCTCGATTAGATTCCAGTCTGTAACTCCCTCCCGGGTATCTGTTATTCTGTATGTAAACCAACCCGAACCCCTCGATTAGATTCCAGTCTGTAACTCACTCCCGGGTATCAGTTATTCTGTATATAAACCACCCTGAACCCCTCGATTAGATTCCAGTGTGTAACTCCCTCCCGGGTATCTGTTATTCTGTATATAAACCAACCCGAACCCCTCGATTAGATTCCAGTCTGTAACTCACTCCCGGGTATCAGTTATTCTGTATATAAACCACCCTGAACTCCTCGATTAGATTCCAGTGTGTAACTCCCTCCCGGGTATCTGTTATTCTGTATATAAACCAACCCGAACCCCTCGATTAGATTCCAGTCTGTAACTCACTCCCGGGTATCAGTTATTCTGTATATAAACCACCCTGAACCCCTCGATTAGATTCCAGTCTGTAACTCCCTCCCGGGGTATCTGTTATTATGTATATAAACCACCCCGAACCCCTCGATTAGTTTCCAGTCTGTAACTCACTCTGAGTATCTGTTATTCTGTATATAACCCACCCTGAACCCCTCGATTAGATTCCAGTCTGTAACTCCCTCCCGGGTATCTGTTATTCTGTATATAAACCACCCCGAATCCCTCGATTAGATTCCAGTCTGTAACTGCCTCCCGGATATCTGTTATTCTGTATATAAACCACACCGAACCCCTCGATTAGATTCCAGTCTGTAACTCACTCTGAGTATCTGTTATTCTGTATATAAACCACCCTGAACCCCTCGATTAGATTCCAGTCTGTAACTCCCTCCCGGGTATCTGTTATTCTGTATATAAACCACCCCGAATCCCTCGATTAGATTCCAGTCTGTAACTGCCTCCCGGATATCTGTTATTCTGTATATAAACCACCCCGAACCCCTCGATTAGATTCCAGTCTGTAACTCACTCCCTGGGTATCTGTTATTCTGTATATAAACCACCCCGAAACCTTTGATTAGATTCCAGTCTGTAACTCACTCCCGGGTATCAGTTATTCTGTGTATAAACCACCCTGAACCCCTAGATTAGATTCCAGTCTGTAACTCCCTCCCGGGGTATCTGTTATTCTGTATATAAACCACCCCGAACCCCTCGATTAGATTCCAGTCTGTAACTCACTCCCGGGTATCTGTTATTCTGTATCTAAACCACCCCGAACCCCTCGATTAGATTCCAGTCTGTAACTCCCTCCCGGGTATCTGTTATCCTGTATTTTGGAGAGGGGATGGTATAGAGGGAGCTTTACTCTGTATCTAACCCCGTGCTGTCCCTGTCCCTGGGGTAGGGGGGGACAGTGTAATGGGAGCTTTACTCTGTATCTAACCCCGTGCTGTCCCTGTCCCTGGGAGGGTTTGATGGGGGGGGGGGAAGTGTAGAGGAAGCTTTACTCTGTATCTAACCCCGTGCTGTCCCTGTCCCTGTCCCTGGGAGTGTTTGATGGGGGGGACAGTGTAGAGGGAGCTTTACTCTGTATCTAACCCCGTGCTGTCCCTGTCCCTGGGACTGTTTGATGTGGGGATGGTGCAGAGGGAGCTTTACTCTGTAGGTCAGCCGTGTTGTATGGAGTTATGAGGAGAAGGTGTAATGGTGTTTGGGGCCTGCTGTGTGTTGTACCCTGTGAGGTTGCAGCTCACAGCCTCACATCAGCCTGGCTTCCCAGAAGGAGCCCCTTTCTCTCTGTGTCGTGTCATGAGCAGGGCCTGGCCTTCCTGGTCACTTCTCTGAGCTGTCCCCCTGACAGGCCAATTGTTCTGCTGCGAGGTGGGGGGCCGGTGGGGGGTGGGGGGGAGAGCATGATGAATGTGACTGAGCTGGCTGACAGCGGACGGCAGTTTAGCTGGGCTGGAGGTGGCTCTCAGCGAACACTGCAGCATAATCCGAAACATTCCCTCTCCCTCCCTTTCGGCACTTCCCCCCTCCCCCCCACCACCTCTACTGGCCACAAACAGGTCGAACACCGTCGTTTCACACTGCTGCTATCGCTCCCCGCGAATGAGCTGTTCACATGGTTGACCCACTTTCCCATTCCCATTCCCTTCTGTCTCCCAGCACCTTCCCGGGATTGTGTCACCTCTCCTGCCTTTTCTCCTTTGCTCTCCCCACCCCGCCTTTCCTGGTCTCCCGTGCTTGCTCGAAAACCCCGGTTCCCTCTCACAGCCCCTGCACTGGGCCTCAGGCCTGACAGGTTGACCCTGGGCAGCAGGAGCACGGTTGGGCCCGTTGCGCCCTGAGACCTGACCAGCAGGATGGCGGCTGATCTGCATTCCTCCCATCCCGCTTGTTCAACGTGGGGGTGAGGGTGCGACTGGCGAGGTCGCATTTATTGCCCAGAGGGCAGTTGGGAGTTGCTGTGGGTCTGGAGTCACATGTAGGCCGGACAGGGGAAGGAAGGCAGTTTCCTTCCCTGAAGGACCTGAGCGAACGAGATGGGGTTATTCCGACAATGGATTCATGGTCATCGCTCGACTCTTAATTCCAGCTTTATTCTTTGCTTATTGAATTCAACCTCCTCCACCTGCCGGGGCAGAATTAGAACCCGGGTCCCCAGGACATGATCTGGGTCTCTGGATTAACAGAGCAGCGACAGGACCACGAGGCAAATCAACCCCCTCCCCCTCTCCCCGTAACCCTCGATTCCCCAGCTGATCAAGAATCCATCTCTGCCTTAAATAAACACAAGGTTTCTGCCTCTCCATCTCTCAGCGGCAAGGGGTACCGCAAACCCCGGAGACAGGAAATGGCGCCTCACCTCAGTCTTATGGGTGGCACGGTGGCCCAGTGGTTAGCACTGCTGCCTCACAGCGCCAAAGACCCGGGTTCAATTCCAGCCTCGGACGACATTCTCCCCACGTGTCTGCGTGGGTTTGCTCCGGGTGCTCCAGTCTCCTCTCACAGTCCAAAGATGTGCAGGTTAGGGTGGATTGGCCGTGCTAAATTACCCATAGTGCCCAGGAATGTGCAGGTTAGGGTGGATTGGCTGTGCTAAACTACCCATAGTGCCCAGGGATGTGCAGGTTGAGGTGGATTGGCCGTGCTAAATTGCCCATAGTGCCCAGGGAGGTGCAGGTTGAGGTGGATTGGCCATGCTAAATTTCCCATTGTGCCCAGTGATATAAAGGTTAGGGTGGATTGGCCGTGCTAAATTACCCATAGTGCCAGGGATGTGCAGGTTAGGGTGGATTGGCCGTGCTAAATTTCCCATGGTGCCCAGGGATGTGCAGGTAAGGAAGAATTGGCTGTGCTAAATTACCCAAAGTGCCCAGGAACGTGTAGGTGAGGGTGGATTGGCCATGCTAAATTACCCATAGTGCCCAGGGATGTGCAGGTTGAGGCGGATTGGCCGTGCTAAATTACCCATAGTGCCCAGGGATGTGCAAGTTGAGGTGGATTGGCCATGCTAAATTTCCCATAGTGCCCAGGGATGTAAAGGTTAGGGTGGATTGGCTGTGCTAAATTACGCATAGGGCCCAGGGATGTGCAGGTTGTAGTGGATTGGCTGTGCTAAATTACCCATAGTGCCCAGGGATGTGCAGGTTGAGGTGGATTAGCCATGCTAAATTACCCATAGTGCCCTGGGATGTGGAGGTTAGGGTGGATTTGCCATGCTAAATTGCCCATAGTGCCCAGGAACCTGTAGGTTAGGGTGGATTGGCCATGCTAAATTACCCATAGTCCCCAGGGATGTGCAGGTTAGGGTGGATTGGCCGTGCTAAATTACCCATAGTGCCCAGGGATGTGCAGGTTAGGGTGGATTGGCCATGCTAAATTACCCATAGTACCCAGCGATGTGCAGGTTAAGGTGGATTGG
The DNA here is from genome assembly GCF_047496795.1 of Chiloscyllium punctatum. Classification (NCBI taxonomy): domain Eukaryota; kingdom Metazoa; phylum Chordata; class Chondrichthyes; order Orectolobiformes; family Hemiscylliidae; genus Chiloscyllium; species Chiloscyllium punctatum. The sequence continues at coordinate 18,839,166 of NC_092774.1, forward strand.
CCATGCTAAATTACCCATAGTACCCAGTGATGTGCAGGTTAGGGTGGATTGGCCGTGCTAAATTACCCATAGTGCCCAGGGATGTGCAGGTTAGGGTGGATTGGCCGTGCTAAATTACCCACAGTACCCAGGGATGTGCAGGTTAAGGTGGATTGGCCGTGCTAAATTACCCATAGTGCCCAGGGATGTGCAGGTTAGGGTGGATTGGCCGTACTAAATTACCCATAGTGCCCAGGGATGTGCAGGTTAGGGTGGATTGACCATGCTAAATTACCCATAGTGCCCAGGGATGTGCAGGTTAGGGTGGATTGGCCATGCTAAATTACCCACAGTGCCCAGGGATGTGCAGGTTAGGGTGGATTGGCCGTACTAAGTTAGCCATAGTGCCCAGGGATGTGCAGGTTAGGGTGGATTGGCCGTGCTAAATTACCCATAGTGCCCAGGGCTGTGCAGGTTAGGGTGGATTGGCCATGCTAAATTACCCACAGTGCCCAGGGATGTGCAGGTTAGGGTGGATTGGCCGTGCTAAATTACCCATAGTGTCCAGGGATGTGCCGGTTGTGGTGGATTGGCCGTGCTAAACTACCCATAGTGCCCAGGGATGTGCAGGTTAGGGTGGATTGGCTGTGCTAAATTACCCATAGTGCCCAGGGATGTGCAGGTTAGGGTGGATTGGCCGTGCTAAATTACCCATAGTGCCCAGGGATGTGCAGGTTAGGGTGGATTGGCCGTGCTAAATTACCCATTGTGCCCAGGGATGTGCAGGTTAGGGTGGATTGGCCGTGCTAAATTACCCATAGTGCCCAGGGATGTGTAGGTTAGGGTGGATTGGCCGTGCTAAATGACCCATAGTGTCCAGGGATGTGCCGGTTGTGGTGGATTGGCCGTGCTAAATTACCCATAGTGCCCAGGAATGTGCAGGTTAGGGTGGATTGGCCATGCTAAATTACCCACAGTGTCCAGGGATGTGTAGGTTCGGGTGGATTGGCCGTGCTAAATTACCCATAGTGCCCAGGGATGTGCAGGTTAGGGTGGATTGGCCGTGCTAAATTACCCATAGTGCCCAGGGAAGTGCAGGTTAGGGTGGATTGGCCGTGCTAAATTACCCATAGTGCCCAGGGATGTGCAGGTTAGGGTGGATTGGCCGTGCTAAATTACCCATAGTGCCCAGGGATGTGCAAGTTGAGGTAGATTGGCCATGCTAAATTACCCATAGTGCCCAGGGATGTGCAGGTTAGGGTAAATTGGCCGTGCTAAATTACCCATAGTGTCCAGGGATGTGCCGGTTGTGGTGGATTGGCCGTGCTAAACTACCCATAGTGCCCAGGGATGTGCAGGTTAGGGTGGATTGGCCGTGCTAAATTACCCATAGTGCCCAGGGATGTGCAGGTTAGGGTGGATTGGCCGTGCTAAATTACCCATAGTGCCCAGGGATGTGCCGGTTGTGGTGGATTGGCCGTGCTAAATTACCCATAGTGCCCAGGGATGTGCAGGTTGAGGTGTATTGGCCATGCTAAATTTCCCATATGCCCAGGGATGTGCAGGTTGAGGTGGATTAGCCATGCTAAATTACCCATAGTGCCCAGGGATGTGTCTGTTCGGGTGGATTGGCCATGCTAAATTACCCATAGTACCCAGCGATGTGCAGGTTGGGGTGGATTGGCCATGCTAAATTACCCATAGTACCCAGTGATGTGCAGGTTAGGGTGGATTGGCCGTGCTAAATTACCCATAGTGCCCAGGGATGTGCACGTTAGGGTGGATTGGCCATGCTAAATTACCCATAGTGCCCAGGGATGTGCAGGTTAGGGTGGATTGGCCGTGCTAAGTTACCCATAGTGCCCAGGGATGTGCAGTTTGAGGTGGATTGGCCATGCTAAATTACCCATAGTGCCCAGGGATGTGCAGGTTAGGGTAAATTGGCCATGCTAAATTACCCATAGTGTCTAGGGATGTGCCGGTTGTGGTGGATTGGCCGTGCTAAACTACCCATAGTGCCCAGGGATGTGCAGGTTAGGGTGGATTGGCCATGCTAAATTACCCATAGTGCCCAGGGATGTGCAGGTTAGGGTAAATTGGCCGTGCTAAATTACCCATAGTGTCCAGGGATGTGCCGGTTGTGGTGGATTGGCCGTGCTAAACTACCCATAGTGCCCAGGGATGTGCAGGTTAGGGTGGATTGGCCGTGCTAAATTACCCATAGTGCCCAGGGATGTGCAGGTTAGGGTGGATTGGCCATGCTAAATTACCCATAGTGCCCAGGGATGTGCAGGTTAGGGTGGATTGGCCGTGCTAAATTACCCATAGTGCCCAGGGATGTGTAGGTTAGGGTGGATTGGCCGTGCTAAATTACCCATAGTGTCCAGGGATGTGCCGGTTGTGGTGGATTGGCCGTGCTAAATTACCCATAGTGCCCAGGGATGTGCAGGTTAGGGTGGATTGGCCATGCTAAATTACCCACAGTGCCCAGGGATGTGCAGGTTAGGGTGGATTGGCCGTGCTAAATTACCCATAGTGCCCAGGGATGTGCAGGTTAGGGTGGATTGGCCGTGCTAAATTACCCATAGTGCCCAGGGATGTGCAAGTTGAGGTAGATTGGCCGTGCTAAATTACCCATAGTGCCCAGGGATGTGCAGGTTAGGGTAAATTGGCCGTGGTAAATTACCCATAGTGTCCAGGGATGTGCCGGTTGTGGTGGATTGGCCGTGCTAAACTACCCATAGTGCACAGGGATGTGCAGGTTAGGGTGGATTGGCCGTGCTAAATTACCCATAGTGCCCAGGGATGTGCAGGTTAGGGTGGATTGGCCGTGCTAAATTACCCATAGTGCCCAGGGATGTGCAGGTTAGGGTGGATTGGCCGTGCTAAATTACCCATAGTGCCCAGGGATGTGTAGGTTAGGGTGGATTGGCCGTGCTAAATTACCCATCGTGTCCAGGGATGTGCCGGTTGTGGTGGATTGGCCGTGCTAAGTTACCCATAGTGCCCAGGGATGTGCAGGTTAGGGTGGATTGGCCGTGCTAAATTACCCATAGTGCCCAGGGATGTGCAGGTTGAGGTGGATTGGCCATGCTAAATTTCCCATTGTGCCCAGGGATGTGTAGGTTAGAGTGGATTGGCCATGCTAAATTACCCATAGTGCCCAGGGATGTGCAGGTAAGGGTGGATTGACCGTGCTAAATTACCCATAGTGCCCAGAGATGTGCAGGTTGAGGTGGATCGGCCATGCTAAATTTCCCATTGTGCCCAGGGAGCTGTAGGTTAGAGTGGATTGGCCATGCTAAATTACCCATAGTGCCCAGGGATGTGCAAGTTGAGGTAGATTGGCCATGCTAAATTACCCATAGTGCCCAGGGATGTACAGGTTAGGGTGGATTTGCTATGCTAAATTACCCATAGTGCCCTGGGATGTGCAGGTTAGGGTGGATTGGCCGTGCTAAATTACCCATAGTGCCCAGGGATGTGCAGGTTAGGGTGGATTGGCTATGCTAAATTACCCATAGTGCCCTGGGATGTGCAGGTTAGGGTAGATTGGCCATGCTAAATTACCCATAGTGCCCAGGGATGTGCAGGTTAGGGTAGATTGGCCGTGCTAAATTACCCACAGTGCCCAGGGATGTGCAGGTTAGGGTGGATTGGCCGTGCTAAATTACCCATAGTGCCCAGGGATGTGCAGGTTGAGGTGGATTGGCCATGCTAAATTACCCATAGTGCCCAGGGATGTGCAGGTTAGGGTGGATTGGCCATGCTAAATTACCCATAGTGCATTAGTCAGGGGTAAATGTTTGGGAATGGGTCAGGGTGGGTTGTTCTTTGGAGGGTCAGTGTGGACTCGTTGGACCGAAGGGACTGTTTCCACACTGTAGGGAACCTTAAAAAAAAATTAAGTGGGCCATCCTTTTTTCAGTTGTGAGACTGTACCCCCCGCCCCCGTCCTAGACCCTCCAACGAGGGGGAAACATCCTCTCGATATTTTCCTCCAGTCAAGCTCCTCCAGAATCTGATCCGTTTCAATGAGATCACCCCCTCATTCTTCAAAACTCCAGCGAGGACCGGTCCCAATCTGTCCAGCCTTCGTTCATAAGGCAACCCCTCCGCGCCCAGGATAGTGTGAGTGACCCTTCTCGGCACAGCCTGCCTTGAAACAGTGTGTTTTCTGAAATGAGAGAATGGGGGGTCGGCGGTGGGGGGGTGGGGGGGGGAACCAAAACTGCTGGCAGTGTTCCGGCCGCCGTTCCCCCACCAACCTTGGACAGCTGCAGTAAGACCTCAGGACCCTTACCCTCTTGAAATAAGCGCCAACGCTCCATTCGCCCTTCCTAATTTCCTGCAGCCGCTGTCTGTCTGTGGTTCGGAGCCATCCGGTTCCCCCCCCCACCCCAGCCCTCGCCTGCCTCAGTCAAACCCTCGAGAAATGTGAGGAAAAGGCTCTTCTCGTGTTGACGTTCTTGGTTCGGCTGATTGCCGTGAACCTGCGCGATTTCCACTGCCCTCCCCCTCCCCCAACTCCATCCAGACCCCCTCTTGGTTCGGACTCAATCCAGCTCCTGTCGACTCGCACATCTGAGGGAAGGCCACCCGGATTTGTCCTACTCCCAGCTCCTCCTGCGCCTGAACATGCCCCTGCTCCAGCTCCCTCTTCCCCCTCCTCCCAGCTCCCTCCTCCTCCTGTCTTTCCTGCTCCGCCCTTACTCTGCCCTCTCTGGTGCCTGGGTTGGTGTGTGAGGGGGGTGTCCCCCGGGAGGGTGAGGTGGACAGTCAGGCGTTGAGATCCGTTCCTGGGAATCCTCCCTCATCCCGGCACCGCCTGGGGGGGGAACCAGCACGTCTCCAGGCGGATGGTTCCCCCCCCACCCCCCATCTCCTCCTCTGTCGGATTGGGTGGCTAAGAGGGAATGGTCATCGGGTCGATGTTGCGCCGTGCCGAGGTCTGAGCCGGGTGTGGAGCGAGGGACGGGAAGGGGAGAGTCTCCCCTTCTGATGCAGCAGCAGTTCCCTTCCTCCTCCACCAACCCCCCCCCCCCCCCACCCCCCGCCTCCCATTGACTGTACAATAACAAAGGACTGCCACGTCGTTTCTCCATCCCGCCCTGTCGGCTCTGCTTCTGCCTTTCAGATTCCGACTCTGAGGAAGAAGACGGCACCGAGCTACGGTCCCGAGGTGCCGTTGTGCCCGATGGCATGCTGCTGACCTTTGAGCAGAGAGACGCCTGAAGGTTCAGGCCCCGTTCCCCATTCCCCCTCGTCCCCTAGCCCTCCCTCCTCCCCCTGCCCGACCCCAAGAGCCACTCCCGACCCCTGCCCGTTATAATACCCTATGGACATTGTGCTATGCAAGCAACTTGTTTTCTTTGGATAAAAGGCCTCACAGATTTCGTGGGAGCTTCCTCTCGTATAAGGTGTTTCTGTTCTTGTCGCACACGGAAAGTTGACGTTTGTGTGTCTGCGTGGGTCAGTGTGGGTGTGAGAGAGACTGCGCCAGGGTGTGTGTGAACATGAATGTCCATTGGGTCTGTCTGTGCACATGTCACCGTGTACATGTGTCTGTCTGTATACGTCTCTGTGTGTGTGTGTCTATCTGTGTACATGTCACCGTGTGCATGTGTCTCTGTGTACATGTCACAGTGTACATGTGTCTGTCTGTGTACATGTCACCGTGTACATGTGTCTATCTGTGCACATGTCACCGTGTGCATGTGTCTATCTGTATACGTCTCTGTGTACATGTGTCTATCTGTGCACATGTCACCGTGTGCATGTGTCTCTCTGTCTGTGTACAGGTCACCGTGTACATGTGTCTCTCTGTGTACGTGTCACAGTGTACATGTGTCTCTCTGTGTACAAGTCACCATGTACATGTGTCTGTCTGTATACGTCTCTGTGTGCGTGTGTCTATCTGTGCACATGTCACCGTGTGCATGTATCTCTCTGTCTGTGTACAGGTCACCATGTACATGTGTCTCTCTGTCTGTGTACAGGTCACCGTGTACATGTGTCTCTCTGTGTACATGTCACAGTGTACATGTGTCTCTCTGTGTACATGTCACTGTGTACATGTGTCTGTCTGTGTACATGTCACCGTGTACATGTGTCTATCTGTGTACATCAATGTGTGCGTGTATCTATCTGTGTATGTCACCGTGTGCATGTGTCTCTCTGTCTGTGTACAGGTCACCGTGTACATGTGTCTCTCTGTGTACATGTCACCGTGTACATGTGTCTGTCTGTATACGTCTCTGTGTGTGTGTGTATCTATCTGTGTATGTCACCGTGTGCATGTGTCTCTCTGTCTGTGTACAGGTCAGCGTGTACATGTGTCTCTCTGTGTACATGTCACCGTATACATGTGTCTGTCTGTATACGTCTCTGTGTATCTATCTGTGCATGTCACCATGTGCATGTGTCTCTCTGTGTACAGGTCACCGTGTACGTGTCTCTCTGTTTACATGTCACCGTGTACATGTGTCTATCTGTGTACATGTCACAGTGCGCATGTGTCTGTCTGTGTACATGTCATCGTGTGCATGTGTCTATGGATGTGTGCATGTGTCTGTGTACATGTCACCGTGTACATGTGTCTATCTGTGTACATGTCACCGTGTGCATGTGTCTCTCTGTCTGTGTACATGTCACCGTGTACATGTGTCTATCTGTGTACATGTCACCGTGTGCATGTGTCTCTCTGTCTGTGTACATGTCACCATGTACGTGTCTCTCTGTGTACATGTCACCGTGTACATGTGTCTATCTGTGCACATGTCACCGTGTGCATGTGTCTATCTGTATACGTCTCTGTGTACATGTGTCTATCTGTGCACATGTCACCGTGTGCATGTGTCTCTGTGTACATGTCACAAGTGTACATGTGTCTGTCTGTGTACATGTCACCGTGTACATGTCTATCTGTGCACATGTCACCGTGTGCATGTGTCTATCTGTATACGTCTCTGTGTACATGTGTCTATCTGTGCACATGTCACCGTGTGCATGTGTCTCTCTGTCTGTGTACGTGTCACAGTGTACATGTGTCTCTCTGTGTACAAGTCACCATGTACATGTGTCTGTCTGTATACGTCTCTGTGTGCGTGTGTCTATCTGTGCACATGTCACCGTGTGCATGTGTCTCTCTGTCTGTGTACAGGTCACCGTGTACATGTGTCTCTCTGTCTGTGTACAGGTCACCGTGTACATGTGTCTCTCTGTGTACATGTCACAGTGTACATGTGTCTCTCTGTGTACATGTGTCTGTCTGTGTACATGTCACCGTGTACATGTGTCTATCTGTGTACATCAATGTGTGCGTGTATCTATCTGTGTATGTCACCGTGTGCATGTGTCTCTCTGTGTACAAGTCACCGTGTACATGTGTCTCTCTGTGTACATGTCACCGTGTACATGTGTCTGTCTGTATACGTCTCTGTGTGTGTGTGTATCTATCTGTGTATGTCACCGTGTGCATGTGTCTCTCTGTCTGTGTACAGGTCACCGTGTACATGTGTCTCTCTGTGTACATGTCACCGTATACATGTGTCTGTCTGTATACGTCTCTGTGTATCTGTGCATGTCACCGTGTGCATGTGTCTCTCTGTGTACAGGTCACCGTGTACGTGTCTCTCTGTTTACATGTCACCGTGTACATGTGTCTATCTGTGTACATGTCACAGTGCGCATGTGTCTGTCTGTGTACATGTCATCGTGTGCATGTGTCTATGGATGTGTGCATGTGTCTGTGTACATGTCACCGTGTACATGTGTCTATCTGTGTACATGTCACCGTGTGCATGTGTCTCTCTGTCTGTGTACATGTCACCGTGTACATGTGTCTATCTGTGTACATGTCACCGTGTACATGTGTCTATCTGTGCACATGTCACCGTGTGCATGTGTCTATCTGTATACGTCTCTGTGTACATGTGTCTATCTGTGCACATGTCACCGTGTGCATGTGTCTGTCTGTATACGTCTCTGTGTGTGTGTGTCTATCTGTGTACATGTCACCGTGTGCATGTGTCTCTGTGTACATGTCACAGTGTACATGTGTCTGTCTGTGTACATGTCACCGTGTACATGTCTATCTGTGCACATGTCACCGTGTGCTTGTGTCTATCTGTATATGTCTCTGTGTACATGTGTCTATCTGTGCACATGTCACCGTGTGCATGTGTCTCTCTGTCTGTGTACAGGTCACCGTGTACATGTGTCTCTCTGTGTACGTGTCACAGTGTACATGTGTCTCTCTGTGTACAAGTCACCATGTACATGTGTCTGTCTGTATACGTCTCTGTGTGCGTGTGTCTATCTGTGCACATGTCACCGTGTGCATGTGTCTCTCTGTCTGTGTACAGGTCACCGTGTACATGTGTCTCTCTGTCTGTGTACAGGTCACCGTGTACATGTGTCTCTCTGTGTACATGTCACAGTGTACATGTGTCTCTCTGTGTACATGTGTCTGTCTGTGTACATGTCACCGTGTACATGTGTCTATCTGTGTACATCAATGTGTGCGTGTATCTATCTGTGTATGTCACCGTGTGCATGTGTCTCTCTGTGTACAAGTCACCGTGTACATGTGTCTCTCTGTGTACATGTCACAGTGTACATGTGTCTGTCTGTGTACATGTCACCGTGTACATGTCTATCTGTGCACATGTCACCGTGTGCTTGTGTCTATCTGTATATGTCTCTGTGTACATGTGTCTATCTGTGCACATGTCACCGTGTGCATGTGTCTCTCTGTCTGTGTACAGGTCACCGTGTACATGTGTCTCTCTGTGTACGTGTCACAGTGTACATGTGTCTCTCTGTGTACAAGTCACCATGTACATGTGTCTGTCTGTATACGTCTCTGTGTGCGTGTGTCTATCTGTGCACATGTCACCGTGTGCATGTGTCTCTCTGTCTGTGTACAGGTCACCGTGTACATGTGTCTCTCTGTCTGTGTACAGGTCACCGTGTACATGTGTCTCTCTGTGTACATGTCACAGTGTACATGTGTCTGTCTGTGTACATGTCACCGTGTACATGTGTCTATCTGTGTACATCAATGTGTGCGTGTATCTATCTGTGTATGTCACCGTGTGCATGTGTCTCTCTGTCTGTGTACATGTCACCGTGTACATGTGTCTGTCTGTATACGTCTCTGTGTGTGCGTGTATCTATCTGTGTATGTCACCGTGTGCATGTGTCTCTCTGTCTGTGTACATGTCACCGTGTACATGTGTCTGTCTGTATACGTCTCTGTGTGTGTGTGTATCTATCTGTGTATGTCACCGTGTGCATGTGTCTCTCTGTCTGTGTACAGGTCACCGTGTACATGTGTCTCTCTGTGTACATGTCACCGTATACATGTGTCTGTCTGTATATGTCTCTGTGTGTGTGTGTGTGTATCTATCTGTGCATGTCACCGTGTGCATGTGTCTCTCTGTGTACAGGTCACCGTGTCCGTGTCTCTCTGTTTACATGTCACCGTGTACATGTGTCTATCTGTGTACATGTCACAGTGCGCATGTGTCTGTCTGTGTACATGTCATCGTGTGCATGTGTCTATGGATGTGTGCATGTGTCTGTGTACATGTCACCGTGTACATGTGTCTATCTGTGTACATGTCACCGTGTGCATGTGTCTCTCTGTCTGTGTACATGTCACTGTGTACATGTGTCTATCTGTGTACATGTCACCGTGTGCATGTGTCTCTCTGTCTGTGTACATGTCACCGTGTACGTGTCTCTCTGTGTACATGTCAACGTGTACATGTGTCTATCTGTGTACGTCAATGTGTGCGTGTATCTATCTGTGTATGTCACCGTGTGCATGTGTCTGTCTGTGTACGTCACTGTGTGTGTGTCTGTATACGTCTCTGTGTGCATGTGTCTGTCTGTGTACATCACCGTGTGCATGTGTCTGTCTGTGTATATGTCACCGTGTGCATGTGTCTGTCTGTGTACGTCAACGTGTGTATGTGTCTATCTGTGTACATGGCACAGTGTGCATGTGTCTGCGTACATGTCATCGTGTGCATGTGTCTGTGGATGTGTGCATGTGTCTGTCTGTGTACATGTCACAGTGTGCATGTGTCTGTGTACATGTCACAGTGTGCATGTGTCTGTGTACATGTCACAGTGTGCATGTGTCTGTCGGTGTACATGTCACAGTGTGCATGTGTCTCTCTGTCTGTGTACATGTCACTGTGTACATGTGTCTATCTGTGTACATGTCACCGTGTGCATGTGTCTCTCTGTCTGTGTGCATGTCACCGTGTACGTGTCTGTCTGTGTACGTCTCTGTGTGTGTGTCTGTGTACGTCACTGTGTGCATGTGTCTATCTGTGTACATGGCACAGTGTGCATGTGTCTGCGTACATGTCATCGTGTGCATGTGTCTGTGGATGTGTGCATGTGTCTGTCTGTGTACATGTCACAGTGTGCATGTGTCTGTGTACATGTCACAGTGTGCATGTGTCTGTGTACATGTCACAGTGTGCATGTGTCTGTCGGTGTACATGTCACAGTGTGCATGTGTCTGTGGATGTGTGCATGTGCCTGTGTACATGTCACAGTGTGCATGTGTCTGTCTGTGTACATGTCATCGTGTGCATGTGTCTGTGGATGTGTGCATGTGTCTGTGTACATGTCACAGTGTGCATGTGTCTATCTGTGTACATGTCACAGTGTGCATGTGTCTATCTGTGTACATGTCATTGTGTGCATGTGTCTGTGTACATGTCATCGTCTGCATGTGTCTATCTGTGTACATGTCATCGTCTGCATGTGTGTGTCTGTGTACATGTCACAGTGTGCATGTGTCTGTGTACATGTCACAGTGTGCATGTGTCTATCTGTGTACATGTCACCGTGTGCATGTGTCTGTCTGTGTACATGTCACAGTGTGCATGTGTCTGTGTACATGTCATCGTGTGCATGTGTCTGTGGATGTGTGCATGTGTCTGTGTACGTCACAGTGTGCATGTGTCTGTGTACATGTCATCGTGTGCATGTGTCTGTGGATGTGTGCATGTGTCTGTGTACATGTCACAGTGTGCGTGTGTCTGCGTACATGTCATCGTGTGCATGTGTCTGTGTACATGTCACAGTGTGCATGTGTCTGCGTACATGTCATTGTGTGCATTTGTCTGTCTGTGTACATGTCATTGTGTGCATGTGTCTGTGGATGTGTGCATGTGTCTGTGTACATGTCATCGTGTGCATGTGTCTGTGGATGTGTGCATGTGTCTGTGTACATGTCACAGTGTGCATGTGTCTGTGTACATGTCATCGTGTGCATGTGTCTGTCTGTGTACATGTCATCGTGTGCATGTGTCTGTGTACATGTCATCGTGTGCATGTGTCTGTGTACATGTCACAGTGTGCATGTGTCTGTGGATGTGTGCATGTGTCTGTGTACATGTCACAGTGTGCATGTGTCTGTGGATGTGTGCATGTGTCTGTGTACATGTCATCGTGTGCATGTGTCTGTGGATGTGTGCATGTGTCTGTGTACATGTCACAGTGTGCATGTGTCTGTGTACATGTCATCGTGTGCATGTGTCTATCTGTGTACATGTCATCGTGTGCATGTGTCTGTGTACATGTCACAGTGTGCATGTGTCTGTGTACATGTCATCGTGTGCATGTGTCTGTGGATGTGTGCATGTGTCTGTGAACATGTCATCGTGTGCATGTGTCTGTGGATGTGTGCATGTGTCTGTGTACATGTCATCGTGTGCATGTGTCTGTGTACATGTCATCGTGTGCATGTGTCTGTGTACATGTCACAGTGTGCATGTGTCTGTGGATGTGTGCATGTGTCTGTGTACATGTCACAGTGTGCATGTGTCTGTGGATGTGTGCATGTGTCTGTGTACATGTCATCGTGTGCATGTGTCTGTGGATGTGTGCATGTGTCTGTGTACATGTCACAGTGTGCATGTGTCTGTGTACATGTCATCGTGTGCATGTGTCTATCTGTGTACATGTCATCGTGTGCATGTGTCTGTGTACATGTCACAGTGTGCATGTGTCTGTGTACATGTCATCGTGTGCATGTGTCTGTGGATGTGTGCATGTGTCTGTGAACATGTCATCGTGTGCATGTGTCTGTGGATGTGTGCATGTGTCTGTGTACATGTCACAGTGTGCATGTGTCTGTGTACATGTCATCGTGTGCATGTGTCTGTCTGTTTACATGTCACCGTGTGCATGTGTCTGTGTACATGTCACAGTGTGCATGTGTCTGTGTACATGTCATCGTGTGCATGTGTCTGTGGATGTGTGCATGTGTCTGTCTGTGTACATGTCACCGTGTGCATGTGTCTGCGTACATGTCATCGTGTGCATGTGTCTGTGGATGTGTGCATGTGTCTGTGTACATGTCATCGTGTGCATGTGTCTGTGTACATGTCACAGTGTGCATGTGTCTGCGTACATGTCATCGTGTGCATGTGTCTGTGGATGTGTGCATGTGTCTGTCTGTGTACATGTCACAGTGTGCATGTGTCTGCGTACATGTCACAGTGTGCATGTGTCTGTGTACATGTCATCGTGTGCATGTGTCTGTCTGTGTACATGTCACCGTGTGCATGTGTCTGTGTACATGTCATCATGTGCATGTGTCTGTGGATGTGTGCATGTGTCTTTGTACATGTCACAGTGTGCATGTGTCTGTGTACATGTCATCGTGTGCATGTGTCTTTGTACATGTCACAGTGTGCATGTGTCTGTGGATGTGTGCATGTGTCTGTCTGTGTACATGTCACAGTGTGCATGTGTCTGTGTACATGTCATCGTGTGCATGTGTCTATCTGTGTACATGTCATCGTGTGCATGTGTCTGTGGATGTGTGCATGTGTCTGTGTACATGTCATCGTGTGCATGTGTCTGTGTACATGTCATCGTGTGCATGTGTCTGTGGATGTGTGCATGTGTCTGTGTACATGTCACAGTGTGCATGTGTCTGTGTACATGTCATCGTGTGCATGTGTCTGTGGATGTGTGCATGTGTCTGTGTACATGTCATCGTGTGCATGTGTCTGTGGATGTGTGCATGTGTCTGTGTACATGTCATCGTGTGCATGTGTCTGTGGATGTGTGCATGTGTCTGTGTACATGTCATCGTGTGCATGTGTCTGTGGATGTGTGCATGTGTCTGCGTACATGTCATCATGTGCATGTGTCTGTGGATGTGTGCATGTGTCTGTACATGTCACAGTGTGCATGTGTCTATCTGTGTACATGTCATCGTGTGCATGTGTCTGTCTGCGTACATGTCATCGTGTGCATGTGTCTGTGGATGTGTGCATGTGTCTGTACATGTCACAGTGTGCATGTGTCTATCTGTGTACATGTCATTGTGTGCATGTGTCTGTGGATGTGTGCATGTGTCTATCTGTGTACATGTCATTGTGTGCATGTGTCTGTCTGTGTACATGTCACAGTGTGCATGTGTCTGTGTACATGTCATCGTGTGCATGTGTCTGTCTGTGTACATGTCACCGTGTGCATGTGTGTGTGGATGTGTGCATGTGTCTGTACATGTCACAGTGTGCATGTGTCTGTCTGTGTACATGTCACAGTGTGCATGTGTCTGTGGATGTGTGCATGTGTCTGTGTACATGTCATCGTGTGCATGTGTCTGTGGATGTGTGCATGTGTCTGTGTACATGTCACAGTGTGCAAGTGTCTGTCTGTGTACATGTCATCGTGTGCATGTGTCTGTGGATGTGTGCATGTGTCTGTGTACATGTCACAGTGTGCATGTGTCTGTGTACATGTCACAGTGTGCATGTGTCTGCGTACATGTCATCGTGTGCATGTGTCTGTGGATGTGTGCATGTATCTGTCTGTGTACATGTCACAGTGTGCATGTGTCTGCGTACATGTCATCGTGTGCATGTGTCTGTACATGTCACAGTGTGCATGTGTCTGTCTGTGTACATGTCATCGTGTGCATGTGTCTGTGGATGTGTGCATGTGTCTGTGTACATGTCACAGTGTGCATGTGTCTGTGTACATGTCACAGTGTGCATGTGTCTGTGTACATGTCACAGTGTGCATGTGTCTGCGTACATGTCATCGTGTGCATGTGTCTGTGGATGTGTGCATGTGTCTGTCTGTGTACATGTCACAGTGTGCATGTGTCTGCGTACATGTCATCGTGTGCATGTGTCTGTCTGTGTACATGTCATCGTGTGCATGTGTCTGCATTTGCACAAGGGAGAATATCATGTGTGTGTGTGTGTGTCTGCACGTGCATGTGTGTTTGTATTTGCACCCGTGTGAGAGAATCATGCCTGTGTGTTTGTGTGGGTGATTGCATGTGTGTGTGTGTGTGTGGGGAGGGGGAGGGGGTGTGTGTGTATGCATGCATGTGACAGTAAGTCTGTGCGGGTGCATATGGGTGAATGAGTGCATCTGTGCGTGTGCACGTGTGTATTTATGTGGGTGCATGTGAGGGTGTATTTGTGTGTCCACATGTGAGGGTGACAAGATGGGTGTGTTTGTGTCTGTGAGAGTTTGTGTGTGTGTGTGTTTATCTTTGGATAAGCATTTATATATGTGTGTGTGAGCGTGTCTTTTTCTTCTGTTTTTTTATTGAAAAAGATTTTTATTTTTTACAAAATTATAAACTTACAAAACAAAGGATAACAATCTTAGGGTATAACAATAAACAACCTCTTATTCGACTTTACAAATCAAAAGAACAATCTTCCCACACTACAATTCAATCAATAATCCGACATAATAAGTTAAATTAGGTTGAATTGAGCTCAACTAACTTCTTACATCACTCAGCGCCATCCCACCGAAGCTCCCTTCATTGGGAGCATCAGTTAACACAGCCGGAGTGATTTGGGTTTCTTCCCCTCAGGCCTACCAAATCCAGTCTTTGTGGGTATATAAAGGCCCGAAGCAGTGTGGCTGACAGATCTGTGTCTGTGTAATTTAGAAAGGGCCCCCCCCCCTCATGTCTTCTAAAAACAGCCTCCGTTTTCTGGTGCACCACGCTTGTCAGGAAGTCTGAGGGAACGTGCTCCGTCACTAACCTACCCCCTCCCGTAAGGCCCGGTGTCAGGGAGGTGGGGGGTTCCCGAGATCCAGCTCGTCAAGAGTGTTCCTCCTTCACTCAGTATGTGAGAGTGTTTGGAACGGTCTCTTCCCAAGCTCAGCTAGAGAAGGCAGTTTTCGGTCATCCCAAGAGGAGGGATACAGGATCCGCCTTAACCTCAGTCCCCGAGATCCCCTCCAACACCTTCGGTGTGGCGCACCAATCCCCACGAATCTTGTGGCAGGCCCACAAGCCAGGCGTGAGCGGACCGGTGTCAGTTTTGCATTCAGGGCACTTTGGAGAGGTCCCTTTATCCAAGGGTCACCCGCCACTCTGGGGCCAGATGGGCCCTGTGGGGAATCTTTCGTTGCACGGCCCGCGTTTTCTTACAGCTCGAAACCTTCTTCACATTCCCCCCGGTAGCCTCCCATGCTCCTGACGAGACCTCTGCTCCCAATTCCTGAATCCAGGCTCTTGTCAGACCTTTCCATATATTCTGAGGCACCCCCCCCCTTCCCTACAGGTGATAGAGGGGGACTAACCGAGAGAGTGCCTGTGGATCGAAGCACACTCCTCTCCACCTTGACCTTCGAGGACTGACCCAACAGCGTGCTCCTTCTCCGTGTACAGTCCCTGATCTGAAAATCGCGGAAGAGCTCCCCCACTGGATTTATTTATGACTCAAAACTGACCAAACGGCAGTGAGGACTTGCATGCAGACGCTGGAGATCAGAGTCGAGATTGGTGCGGTGCTGTAAAAGCACAGGCAGCAGCCGAGGGGCAGGCAAAATCGATGCTTCGGGCAAAAGCTCTTCAGCGGGAATGCAAAAGACGTCATGACCTCTCCCAAAACAGGAGAGCCCCCTCCAGCCTCCCGTACCTTAAAGCTGGAATACATCCATCCCTACTAACGTGGGGGGGGTTCTGACGCAGATTTATTACCCTTGCGTCATTTTCTCCCCGCTTTGACCGCGTTCCCAGCAGTCGGATTTTTCCAAGTACTCCCCGACAGTTCTCATCCTGTCCCCGAATACGCAAACCAAAGGAAGGGGACACCTTGCCCTGGGGAAGTCTCGAGGTTGAGCCGTAATCGACCTCGGAGCCTGCCGAGCCCAGTCCCTCACACAAGGCAATAAGGAACTCATTTGATACCTTTTGAAGTCTGGGAGGTCGACCCCATCGCCCATTCCCTGCGGAAGCTGCAGCTGAGCAAACTTATTAAGAGGGGTGCCAAGCCAACCAGGAAGACTCCCCAGCCCGTGCCGAGGCAGCACCGAGAGGGAGCATTCGCCTGGGCTGTAGTCGGCGATGAAGAGCACCCATTTTGATCAGAGCTATTTGACCCAACCGGGGTATCGGTCGCCCCTCCTAATGCTGGAGGTCTTGTCTTACCTTCTCAAACCAAGTCCATTGAGTACAGGAGTTGAGAAGTCACGTCGCGGCTGTACAGGACATCGGTTCGGCCACTTTTGGAATATCGCGTGCAATTCTCGTCTCTCCCCACTAAAGCAAGAGTGTTGTGAAAAGGGTTCAGGAAAGATTTCCAAGGGCGTCGGAGGGTTTGAGCTACAGGGAGAGGTTGGGTCTGTTTTCCCTGCAGCGTCAGAGGCTGAGGGGGTGACCTTACAAAGGTTTATAAAGTCATGAGGGACATGGATAGGGGTAAATAGGCAAAGTCCTTTTCCCCCCCTGGGGTGGGGGGAGTCCAGAACTAGAGGGGGGTAGGTTTAGGGTGAGAGGGGAAAGGGAGCTGAGGGGTAACGTTCTCACCCAGAGGGTGGTACGTGTATGGAATGAGCTGCCAGAGGAAGGGGGTGGAGGCTGGTACAATGACAGCATTGAAAAGGTGGATGGGGACAGGGATAGGAAGGGGTTGGAGGGTAATGGGCCAAGGGCTGGCAAACGGGGACTGGATTGGGTTGGGATATCTGGTCAGCATGGATGAGTTGGACTGAAGGGTCTATTTCCGTGCAGTACATCTCTATGACCCCAAGACTCTAATTGTACAATTGGTGAAAGGCTAGGGTAGTGAAACTACCCAAATATAGGAAACCTCCCTGGGACCAGCTAAAGGAAATCGAGTTCCAGCTTCCAGGTCAGGTACTCCCACAATACCCTCCTCCCCCTCCCCCCCCCCCCTCCCGATTTCCTAAAATCAATTTTACACCCCGAAAAAGTGCCAAATAAATCAATGTTTTGTGTTAAACAGGGCACAGACATTGCTGGGTTCGCCGGAAAGCGAAGAACATCATCTGTAATCGAGAGTGATTTTATGCTTGTCCCGTTCCCACTGCTGGGGCAGCTATTCTGGGGTCCTTCCGAATCCTCTCAG
Source organism: Chiloscyllium punctatum (assembly GCF_047496795.1). NCBI lineage: Eukaryota > Metazoa > Chordata > Chondrichthyes > Orectolobiformes > Hemiscylliidae > Chiloscyllium > Chiloscyllium punctatum. Next base: position 18,856,538 of record NC_092774.1, read on the forward strand.
CAAATGGTTCGATCAATAAAGTGAATGGCTGTGGCAAAAGGGGGCACCCTTTGTCAGCTGCCTCTACCAATACTAAAATTGGCTGATTCTTCTGCCGTTTGTGAGAACCGCTGTCATGGGATTGCCGTACAACACTCACACCCACCTGGCGAAGACCAACTCCCCCCCCCCCCCAACCAAAAACCAAACCGTTCCAAGACGTTAAAGAGGTACAGCCATTCCACCCGACCGAACGCTTTTCCCACTTCGAGGGAGACTACCGAGCCCGGGATCGACCCTTGCTGGCACACCTGGACCGTATTCAACACTCTTTCCGGTGTTGTCAGACCCTGACTGAAACCTGTCTGGCCCTCCGTTATAACCGAGGGCAGTACCTTCTCCAGCCTCAGCGCTCACGTTTCCGACAGAACTTTGAAATCCGCATTTAGCGGTGAGATGGCCCTGTACAAGGCGCAGTGCTCAGGAGCTTTCCCTCCCTTAAGAATAAGGGAAATGTTAGCTTCCCTGAGAGGCCGTCCTGATTGTACGAATGGTTACACATGCCCCAACATTGACTTGGCCTGCAGGTCTATAGACTCCTTCTAAAACACGTCTGGGCCAGGCATTTTGCCACCTTGGAGCTGCCTTGCCACCTCTTGTATCCCTTGTGTTGTCAGAGGGGTTCTGAAAAGGGAGGCCGGCTCCAAAGTTATACCTGAAAGATCCAGGTTCTCAAAAACGAGGACTCCATCCTCGCCGCCTCGCCCTCGCGGCCCTTCCGACCGGTAGACCTCTGCGTGGAATGTCCTAAAAGCTGCGTTGATCTTTTTTTTTGGACTCACCAGTGGGAGTACATGAGGAAGGCTCTTCCTCCCGGCCAGATATGCCAAGAATCTACCTGGCTTATCATTGTACTCAAATAGTCTCTGCTTCGTGAAGGAGACCTCTCTCTCTTCACTGCCTGGGTGAGCACAGAGTTCAGAGCAGCCCGGAGAGCCGTAATCTGCTGTAACTCCGTCACAGATGGTCTATCCAAATATGCCATCTCAGCTGCCTTCAACCGGGCCTCAAGTGGCTCTCCCCTCTGTCCCGTCCGGGCCGCTGAGTATGAGATAATTATATCCCTCGAACAGGCCTCGGCAGTCTCCCAGAGCGCCGATGGGGTCACCCTGGCCGTGCCCGAATTAATATCCCAGAAAGTCTGAAACTCCCTTGGGAAATACTCGACGAGATTACTGTCTTTCAAGAGAATAGGATCCATGCCACGTGTCTGTTCCATTAGCCCTGACTGTGACCTCCGAATACACCGCCACATGGTCCAGGGTGGCTATATCCCCCGATCCTACGGGATCGTACCGAATCCAAAGAGATCGGTGGAGCGAACAACAGGTCGAACCTTGTGTGGCGCTCACGTGGGTCGAAGGAGAAAGTAAAAATCCCTTCCCTCAGGTTGAAGAAACGTCCACCTGCCCCAACTCCCCACAACTGTTCGGATTGCGGGCGGATGCCCGAGGGATCCCTCGGCATCCTGCCCACCTCGGGATCCATATGACGGTTGAAGTCTTCCCCCCCTATAATCGTATGGCGCACCCCAAGAGCTACCAGCCTGGGAAGTGCATCTGTTAAACATTTGGAGGGGGGGGGAGGTGTTGGGGGGTGGGGGGGGGACAAGTAGACATTCAAAATGATGCCGTACACCTCCCCGCTTTGAGGATGACAAACCGGCCATGTTAGTCCTTAATTTGGTCTTATCACCTGGAATGGGAGATTCTTCCTTATTAGTAAAGCCACTCCTCTGCTTTTGGAACTGAAAAACAATAGGAATACCTGGCCGAATGTCCCCCCTGCTGTAATTTTAGATGCTCCTGACCATGTAAGTGTGTTCCTTGTAGCAGCGAGCCATCGGCCCTCTCCTTTCTGAGAATCAAGGGCTCTTTCATTCTCTTAACTGGCGAGGGACTTCCCTCTATGTTCCGGGTGCACCGTCGGAACAAACAACGAGCCATAACCATCCAAAGCGGCCCGGGGACCCCCCACCCCCACCCCCACCCCCACCGAGAGGAAAAGCCCCACTCATAATGAGACAAGAAGGCTCATAAAAGCCACACAAAACAAAATACAACCACACACAACCAAAACAATAGCTACTCCTAAGATAAACAAAAGCCAGTTAACTGGAGACCAGAGGGGGCCACTCACTAACACCTCTGTGGCTCCTCCCAGCTGAAGTCACACCCCAGACCCAGGCGAAGGAAACGTATATCTCCAACACGACGGAAATTAAAAGTGGGCATCCAACCCATCCCACCCACACGTCGACTCCACTTGTTAGCAATAAAAGACACGACCACCCCAAACCAAAAACAGAACCAAGGGGGGGGGGGGGGGCGGGTAACAGGGACGAACAAAAATAACAAGGGAGAGAAGGGAACAGAACGGCCCCACACATTACAGGAACAAATCCAGGGCAAAGTAAACAACAGAGTGAACAGAGAAGAAACTTGTCCATTGTATTTGATCCAACCCAGTCTGTTTTAAAGCATCCAGGAAACCCTTCTCTACTGAAGCAAAATTATACATGGACCCTCAAAATTATACATGGCTCTGAAGCGTAACTGGGTGCCTGGCAGAGTTTTGAACGTTCAAGCCTCTTCCTTACTCCAACCAGAGGTTTCCCTCTTTCTCATCACAGCCCCAGAGAAGTCCCGGATTTTGAAAAACAAAAGGCGTGATTTTCCACCCCTTGTACGTCAGCGCCTGTGGGTCTTTCCCCAACGCTCCGGAAGCTTCCGTAACCGTTTGTTTTGTCTCCGTCACGTTGAGATGTTGGATCTCCTGCTCGTGCTTTTGCAGCAGTCTCGGTCCGGGACCCCTCCAGTGCCGATTCAATCTCCTCTCGGAGTCTGACGAACTCCGAGACCGAACTGTGCTGCTTAGGTAAGTTCAAAGGCGGGAGTCAGCGCCGGGGCGGGGGAGTGCGATCCCCACGGCCCCTTCCCTTTAGTCATCTTCCCTGAACGTTAAAAGCGATATTTAAAGATTCTGGGGGCTTTACAATGCTGATCTTTACGAAAACGGCTTCGTCAGGGGAGGGTGAAAGGGCACACGTTGCCTGGATTGTGGTGCGGAGCTCAGCAAGGCAGACACTTTAGATCACTGCCATCTTGAATCCCTGTGTGAGTCTATGTCAGTGAGTGTGTGAGTGTGAGAGAGTGTGTATGTGTGTGTGTGTGTGTGAGTGAGAGGGACTGTGTGTGAGTGAGTGTGTATGTGAGAGGGACTGTGTGTGTGAGTGAGAGTGTGTGTGTGAGAGGGACTGTGTGTGAGAGGGACTGTGTGTGTGTGAGAGAGTGTGTGTGCGAGTGAGAGAGTGGGTGTGTGTGTGAGAGGGACTGTGTCTGTGAGAGAGTGTGTGTGAGTGAGAGTGTGTGTGTGAGAGGGACTGTGTGTGTGTGTGTGTGTGTGAGAGAGAGTGTGTGTGTGAGTGAGAGTGTGTGTGTGAGAGAGAGTGTGTGTGTGAGAGAGTGTGTGTGAGAGGGACTGTGTGTGTGTGAGAGAGTGTGTGCAAGTGAGAGTGGGTGTGTGTATCTGAGAGGGACTGTGTGTGTGAGAGAGTGTGTGTGAGAGAGGGACTGTGTGTGTGAGTGAGAGAGAGTGTGTGTGTGTGAGAGAGTGTGCGTGTGAGTGAGAGTGTGTGTGTGTGTGAGAGGGACTGTGTGTGAGTGTGAGAGAGTGTGTGTGCGAGTGAGAGTGGGGATGTGTGTGTGTCTGAGAGGGACTGTGTGTGTGAGTGAGAGTGTGTGTGTGAGAGAGGGACTGTGTGTGTGAGTGAGAGTGTGTGTGTGTGTGTGAGAGGGACTGTGTGTGAGTGTGAGAGAGTGTGTATGTGTGTGTGAGAGAGAGGGACTGTGTCTGTGTGAGAGAGAGTGTGTGTGAGAGAAGGGACTGTGTGTGCGTGTGAGTGAGAGAGTGTGTGTGGAGTGCGTGTTTGTGTGTGTGTGCATGCACGATTGACAGTGTGTCTATGGGTGTGCATATCTGCATGTCTGGTCGGCATGGTCGGGTCGGACCGAAGGGTCTGTTTCCCGCTGTACATCTCTATGACTATGAGTCGATGTGCGTATGTGTCTGAGTCTCAGCAACTGCTGTGTGTGACTGAGCACACGGTGAGTGCATACAAGTGTGTGTTAAAGTACACGTGTGTGCATGTGTACATGTGTGAGTGTGTGTCTGTCATTGTGACTCTGACAAGGAGGGTGTGCTGTTAATGAAGATGCACTAATCCACCAGCCATACCAAACGTGTGGATGTTTTATTTAATCACAAAAACGGTCAATTTGTTTCTCTTTAATACCATTAACTGGAACAAAAGACTCGCCAGGCTTTTAATTCAACTCAAAGAGAACATGTCTATTACAGGCAAACGCAAACTCCAAACTAACAGAAAACTGGCTCTCAACGACACTACAATGTGAATTAAACTCTCATCACCATTAATTTTCAACACAAGTTCGTTCACGCACAGGCTAAAGACACATAGAAGTCTGCAGAGCTATTAAGGTAGGGGAGGAAAAAAAACAAGAACATTTATTACCTCAGTTCAGAGGCTGTTACTAGGTCATGGTAACATAGAGGTAAAAACAATGACTGCAGATGCTGGAAACCAGATTCTGGAATAGTGGTGCTGGAAGAGCACAGCAGTTCAGGCAGCATCCAAGTAGCTTCGAAATCGACGTCTCGGGCAAAAGCCCTTCATCAGGAATAAAGGCAGTGAGCCTGAAAGCGTGGAGAGATAAGCTCGAGGAGGGTGGGGGTGGGGAGAGAGTCGCATAGAATGACTCCCCGAGATTCTTGTAGAGAGAGGAGGAAAACGTCTTCAAGGCAGGCATCCTTGCAAGAGGATTCGCAGTAGATCCATCCTGGATTTCACAACAAAACTTCACCCTTACCACTCTATGTAAAATCATTGCAGGGTACTGTTTTCCAAAGTCACTTGATATTTAGTATAGACCAAAGTCTGCTTTTAAACTTTTCACTTTCCAGTTCCAAGTAATCACCATGATACATACTCTGCACGCCATAATATCAAAAAAAGTCCATTAACTATTTCTCATAATCCATAAATATATAAGTCCCCAATGGTGTATCTACACGTACGTGTGTATGTATGTATGTGTGTTTCAGGGGGTCCCCGCAGGAGTCCCTCAGGGGAGTGTCTCAGGCCAAACCACCTTCAGCTGCTTCATCAATGACCTTCCCTCGGTCACAAGGTCAGAAGTGGGGTATGTTCACCATCGAATGCACAACACCATCCACGACTCTTCAGACACTGAGCTGGTTCCACGTTTAAATGCAGCAAGACCTGGGTCACACACATTAGTTGTACCACACAAATGTGGATCAATGGCCATCTCCGAAGAGACAATCGAACCAACGCCCCTTGACATTTGATACTGTTGAACAGCATGGACACACACCTTTTGGTCCAACTCATCTGCACCAACCCAGACAACCCAATTTGACCTAGTCCCACCTGCCAGCACCCGGCCCCTATCCCTCCAAACCCTTCCTATTCATGTCCCCATCCAGATGCCTCTTAAATGTTGTAACTGTTCCAGCCTCCACCACTTCCTCTGGCAGCTCATTCCATACACATACCACCCTCTGTGTGAAAAAGTTGCCCCTTAGGTCTCTTTTATATCTTTCCCCTCTCACCCTAAACCTATGCCCCTATAGTTCTGGACTCCCCCTGACCCCAGGGAAGAGACTTTATCTATTTATCCCTATCCGTGTCCCTCATGATTTTATAAACCTCTATAAAGGTCACCCCTCAGCCTCCGATGCTCCAGGGAAAACAGCCCCAGCCAGTTCAGCCTCTCCCTGTAGCTCAAACCCTCCAACCCTGGCAACATCCTTGTAAATCTTTTCCGAACCCCTTCAAGTTTCGCAACATCTTTCCGATAGGAAGGAGACCAGAATTGCCCGCGATATTCCAACAGTGGCCCTAACCAATGTCCTGTACAGCCGCAACCTGACCTCCCCAACTCCTGTACTCAATACTCTGACCAATAAAGGAGAGCAAACCAAACACCTCCTTCTCTATCCTATCGACCTGTGACTCCACTTTCAAGGAGCTATGAACCTGCACTCCAAGGTCTCTTTGTTCAGCAACACTCCCCAGGACCTTACCATTAAGTGTATACGTCCTGCTAAGATTTGCTTTCCCAAAATGCAGCACCTCGCGATTCGAGGATGGGGCCTACACAGTCCATTGGGAGCCTGCCATCCACCTTTGCCAAGAACAGCCAAGCCCCCAACCGCCGTAACAAGATGGCGGCAGCGTGGGATTCCTGAGCCAAAGTTTGTCCGTCTCTTATCTCCCTCTCTTCTCTTTGTACTTCCTGTCCTCAGGCAGCATTAACAATGTTGGCGGTAAATGGCAGCGTCAGACTCCCGGCCTCGGTACGGACCCGTACTTCCCGGCCTCGGTACGGACCCGTACTCTTTTCCCTTAAGAATTTGTTTTTACAAATCTGTCCGAGTGCCTTAGTGCCTGGGATGGTACGGGAACTGGTGACTTGTGAGCTTTCTACTGCATCCACGTGAGAAAATGTGACCATGAGCCTAATTCTGATGTTCCAACACCATCACCTCTCCTTTTCCTAAACACCAATGGGTACAAGGCCCTACACTACCCAAATATTCTTTGTCAAACCATCCTCTAGGAATGAATCAAATGTCCCTCCTCTGATACAATCATGTCTGTTTACAAACAGGAAGACCTGGGCCTGACAATCAGAAACAGTTCGACAGTCCCTGGGGCGTGCCAGGTTTACGTTTTATTTTTCCGTCATCCTTTTTATTTGCGGGATGCGGGAGTCTACGGCACAGACAAACGCCCGTCGGGTCTGCGTGGTTCAAGAGCAACCCCGTTTACCAGCACCTGACCCGCGCTCTCGGCATTGCAAGTGCACATCCAAATCCCTCGTTCGACGTGTTGAGGGTTTCTGTCTCTCCCGCCTTTACAGGCGGTGAATCTGAGACTCCCCCACCACCCTCTGGGTGAAAACGTCTTTCCCCACACAGTGTCTGAATCTCCTGCCCCCTGACCTTAAATCTGTACACCCCCGCCACCCCCAGTCATCCACCAGGAAGGGGGAAAAGTTTCTTCCTGACTACCTGATAACCTTATCCCCCTCTCACCCATCGCCCCAATGTACACACGCCATCTCCCCGATAACCATACATAGCCCCTAACCCCAATAGCCTTTCACCCCCGACCACCCCAATAAACTTCCACCCCATCACCGCCCTGATAACCTTTCACCCCCACCATCCCAATAAACCTCCACCCCATCACTGCCCCGATAACTTTACACACCCCCTCTCCCGATAACCTTTCACCCTCACCACCCAAATGACCTTTCACCATATTGTCGCCCCAATAACCCTTCACCTCATCACCCAAATAACCTTTCACTCTATCACTGCCCCAATAACCTTTCACCCCATCGCCGCCCCAATAATCTTTCACAATTTCATCAACAGATGCCTAAGGGAGAGACAACGGAACGAGGACATGCCACAACCCAAAGGACTAGCCACACTACCATACATCAAAAACACTTCTGAACTGACAGCCAGACTACTACTGGATTAGTGGTGCTGGAAGAGCACAGCAGTTCAGGCAGCATCCAACGAGCAGCGAAATTGACGTTTCGGGCAAAAGCCCTTCATCAGGAATAAAGGCAGTGAGCCTGAAGCGTGGAGAGATAAGCTAGAGGAGGATGGGGGTGGGGAGAGAGTAGCATAGACTACTACGACCACTAGAACTCATAACAGCACGCAAACCAACAGCCACTCTCAGACAACAACTCACCAGGACAAAGGACCCGATACCCAACATGAGCAAAACTAACGTAGTGTACAAAATCCCATGCAAGGATGCACAAAACACTACATCGGACAAACAAGAACACAGTTAACGATCCATATACACGAACACCAACTAGCCACGAAACGACACGACCAGCTATCCTTAGTAGCCACACACACAGATGACAAGCAACATGAATTTGACTGGGACAACACTACCATTATAGGACAAGCCAAACAGAGAACAGCCAGGGAATTCCTAGAGGCATGGCACTCTCTCAACAAACACATCGACCTGGACCCAATATACCGCCCACTGCAGCAGACAGCTGGAACTGACAACTGGAAGCGGCAGAGACAAACCACTGTAAATGCCGGAGGAAACATCACAGAAGCACTTCACAGGAGGCTCCCAAGCACTGAGGATGTCACCTAGACAGAGGACGGAAAGTCTGCAACATAAACTCCCAGCTCGGCGAACAGAACCACAACAATCTTTCACCTCATTGTTGCCCCAATAACCTTTCACCTCATCACCGCCCTGATAACCTTTCACCCCATTGTTTCCCCGATAACCTTTCACCCCATTGTTTCCCCGATAACCTTTCACCCCATCACTGTCCTGATAACCTTTCACCCCATTGTTTCCCCGATAACCTTTCACCCCATTGTTTCCCCGATAACCTTTCACCCCATCACCGCCCTGATAACCTTTCACCCCACTGTTTCCCCGATAACCTTTCACCCCATCACCGCCCTGATAACCTTTCACCCCATTGTTTCCCCGATAACCTTTCACCCCATCACCGTCCTACTATCTTTTCACCCCCTGCTGCCCTGATAACCTTTCACCTCCCCACCTTTCACCCCAATAGCCTTTCCCGAACAGACCCGATCACCTTTGAACCCCCATGACCCTTCACCCTTTGCTTATCCAGGACATCTTGAAGTGTGCAACTGGGGGCGGGTCCTGTGGGGGGGGAAGTTGCGAGGGTCGGCCAATGGTAGGCACTTCCCGTTAACGGACAGAAGCGGTATCCAATAGGAGTCCGGATAGTGGCACTTCTTGGTTGATAGACAGTGGTGTCCACCAGTTGTGTGCGGGCGGGACTTTGACGAACGGGGACGCTTGACCAATGAGACGACGCGACAGTCCGTGCCTCGGGTGGACCGGTGGCCAATGGACGTCGACGGGAAGGTGGTGTTATCCAATGGGCGCGAGAGCCTGGGACGCAAATGTTGACGCACAGTGACGTGTCCAATAAATGGGGGCGTTCCCGTCAGGGGCGGGGTTCGGAGTTGACGGACGGGTTAACCATCCAATGGGACGCCGGGGGCAGGACCTCGCTGACGGTCGGTGAGCCGTTAGTCCAATGGGGTGACGGAACGAAAGTCGCGCGGCTGACTGACGGGCAATTAGGCCAATGGGACGATGGGAAGGCGGGACCCCACGGAGGACCGGTGAAGCATTCGCCCAATAGGGTGACGGGAGGCGGGCCCTGACTTTAACCGACGGTCGTTTACCTCAATGAGGTGACAGTAAGTGGGACCCGATGGTGGCAGGTGTGCAATGAGCGCGATAGGACACAGGGAGGCGGGACCTGACTGTGACCGTCGGGCCAATGGGGTGTGGGGAGGCGGGACCGCATTGCGACCGACGGCCCATTCGCCCAATAAGGTGGCTGGATGGGGGGGACCCGCATGTGACCGTCCGCCCACTCGCCCAATGGGGCTGCGGGAAGGCGGGGCCAGACTGTGACCGACGGCCCTTTAGTCCAATAGGGTGGGGGGGCGGTGCCCTGACTGTGACCGACGGCCTTTGATCCAATAGGATGAGAGGCGGCGTGGCCCGCCCCCTCAACCTGACCAATGGGACGCGCGCGGGAAGGGGCGAGTAACCCCGACTGTGACCGACGGCCGTGTGGCCCAATAGGATGTGAGGAGGCGCGGCCCGCCCCCTCGTTGTGACCAACCGGGCGCGCGCGGGATGGTGGCCAGGAACCCGACCGTGACCGACGTCCGTGTGACCCAATGAGATGTCAGGAGGCTCGGCCCTCCCTCCCTCATTGTGACCAACGGGGCGCGCGCGGGAAGGAGGCGGGGAAACCCGACTGTGACCGACGGCCCGTTGGCCCAATCGGATGTGAGGACGCACGGTTCCCCCTATTGTGACCAACGGGGCGCACGCGGGAAGGAGGCGGGGAAACCCGACTGTGACCGACGGCCCTTTGGCCCAATAGGATGTGAGGACGCACGGTTTTCCCCCCTCCCCCCCATTGTGACCAACGGGGCGCATGCGGGAAGGAGGCGGGGAAACCCGACTGTGACCGACGGCCCTTTGGCCCAATGGGGTGGGTGGATGGGTGGGGTGGGTGGATGGGTGGGGGGGGCGGGGCGTCAACCCGACTGACCGTCCAATGGGCGGGGGGAGGGGGGTGGAGCCGGGTCTCGCCTTACCCAATGGCGTGCGGCGTGGGCGGCGGAAGTCCCGCCCTCCCTTCCTCCCCCCCCCCCCCCCCCCCCCCGTCTCTCTCTCTCTCGGTGTCCGCCATTTTGTGCCTCGTCCCGTGTCCGCGGCAGGAGAGCGCGCCTTTCTGTTATTTTATTATTATTTATTTATATAACCCTCCTCCTCCTCACCCCCTCCCTCTCCCCAAACAACAACAACAACAACAACAGCCCAGGGGGAACATATATATTTATTTAACCTTCATTTTCTCTCTTTAAACAAGTTATTATTTCTCTCTCTCTCTCTCTCCCTTTATCTCTCTCTCTATCTCCTTCCCCCTCTCTCTCTCTGAGCGGATACCCCCGTCTGACCGGGCGGTGTTTTATATTTATCTTTAATCTCTCTCTCTCTCTCTCTCTTTGTCTTCGCCGCCATTTTGTCTCCCTCTCCCTCTCCCTCCCTCACACACTCTCTCTCTCCTGCCTTCCCCCTCTCTTCCTCCGCCTCACACACACTCTCTCTCTCTCCCCCCTTCTCCTTCCTTCCCTCTCCCCCTCTCTCTCTCTCCCCCCTTCTCCTTCCTTCCCTCTCCCTCTCTCTCTCTCTCTCTCCTCTTCCCTCCCTCTCTCCTCCTCTCTCCTTCCTCCTTCCCCCCCTCTCTCTCTCTCCCTCTCTCCTCCTTCCTCCTTCCCTCTCTCTCTCACTCCCCCCTTCTCCCCTTCTCCTTCCTCCTCTCTCCCCCTCTCTTCCCCCCTCTCCCTCTCTCACACTCCCTCTCTCTCTCTCTCTCTCTCTCCCTCCCCTCTCTCTCTCCCTCTCTCCTCCTTCCTCCTTCCCTCTCTCTCTCTCTCAGGACCCCCCCCTCGGGCTGCTCGGTTATTGCTCTCCTCCTCCTCCTCCTCCTTGTTGTTGTTGTTCTCGTTCCTGCTGCTGCTGCTTTTATTTTTATTTAATATAGAGTTATTTCCCCTTCGCCCCCCCCCCCTCTCTCTCTCTCTCTCTCTTTAATTTTTTACCACTCTCATTTTTTCTGTTTTTTTTCCCTCTTTATCTTTCCCTCTCTCTCTCTCTCTCCTTCCCTCCTTCCTTCCCTCTCTCTCTCTCTCTCCTTCCTTCCCTCCCTCTCTCTCTCCTTCCTTCTCTCTCTCTCTCTGCCCTGACATCTTTTCCTTCCCCGCACACTCGCTCTTTTTATATTTCTCTCTCTCTCCCTCTCCCTCCCTTCCTCCTTCCCCCTCTCCCTCTCTCTCTCTTCCTCCCTTCCTCCTTCCCCCTCTCTCTCTCTCTCTCTCTCTTCCCTCCATTACAACCCCCCCCTTTCCTTTCTGTTTGATTCCTTTCTTTCTCTGTGCCCTGACGCCACCTCCTTCCCCCCCCCCCGAAACACACTCTCTCTCTCTCTCTCTCTCTCTCTCTTTATATCTCTCCTCTCCCTCCATTACACCACCCTTTCTATTACATTCCTCTCTCTGTGCCTTGACATCATCTTGCTCTCCCCTCTCCCTCCCCACCCCGACACACACACACACTCTTTATATCTCTCACCCCCACCCCCCCCCTCCTCCTCCACCCCCCTCCTCCTCCTCCACCCCCCTCCTCCTCCTCCACCCCCCTCCTCCTCCTCCTCCACCCCCCTCCTCCTCCACCACCCCCATCCTCTCTATTAGGTTCCTGTCTCTCTCTGCCCCGACATCTTTTCCTTCCCCACAAACACACACTCATTATAATCTCTTCCTTTCTCCTTCCTTCCCCACACGCTCCTCACTCGTTTATTTATCTCCCTCCATTTCACCCCCCCCTCCTTTTATATTACATTTCTCTCTCTCTCTCTCTCTCTCTCTCTCTGCCTTGACGTCTTCTCCTTTCTCTCTTTTCCCACCCACCCCCCCACTTTCTAGCATCCAAACTCGGTCCCTCCGAACCCCGTAAGGCACCCTTCCTTATTTTTTTGTTTAAAAAATCCAAAGTAGGTCCCACAATCCTCTCCCTCCCAAGCCCACTAGGACTCTTTCCCCCCCACCCCCCCAAGGACCAGCTCCCCCGCTCCATCACCCACCTTTTTGTTGCATTTTAGTGAGATTCCATTTACCTTTTTTTTTTATCTTCTTCTTTGAACAATTCCTTCCCTCCCCCCCCCCCCCCCCTCACACACACGCACAAAAAGACCCCAACAAGCGAGAGAGGGGAAGGGGGCAAAAAAAAAAACCCCCAGCCCTCCCTCTTCTATCATCACCTCCACTTCCACCGCCGCCGCCACCTTCTCTTGTGCCCCCTTACTCTATCTCTCTTTTTTTTTTCCCCCCCCACCCCCTCTCTGGGTTTTGTCCTCTCGGTGAGTACAACGTTATTGAAAGAAACGGCAAAAAAGAAAGGGGTGGGTCGTTTTGGTGGGTTGGGTGTGGGGGGGGGGGGGGGGTGGGAGACAGGTTGTGTTAGTGGGGTTTTTAAAAAAAAAAATTACGAAGCAATCTAATTGTCTTTTTTTTTCCCCCTTTTTTTGGGGGGGGGGGGGGTGGTGGGGAAGGCTGAGAGATCGGGGGTGGGGTTGGCAAGGAGATCTAGGGCCTGGGTCACTTTTTTTTTGTTTGAGACGGTGAATAAATATATATAAATGACATGGTTAGGTACCTAATTAAGTAGCTGCTTGTAAAGAGCTTTAAATCTGCAAGTGCTAAATCGTAATCTACAATACGTAAAGTCTAGTGGCTGTTAAACCTGCCTCAATTCTAACTAAATCTCTGTTCTTTTTCTTAAAAAACAAAAACCTCCACGTGTGCAGTTTGATTTTTTTTTTAAACACAGCCACCTTTTAACTTCAGGTCTGTTTTAATGGAAATTCTCATTTTTCCTAAACGCTCTTGTCTGTTTTCCCCCAAATTCAAAGTATACTCTGCAGAATTATCCCGATTATCGGCGTGCTGGTTATTGCATCTAAACTTTTATTATGTTTTAAACAGTAATCCAAATTTTATCTAAGCTGCAAATGCAAGTGTAATTGAATGTTTGTTTCATTTTGTTGAAATTGGCAATCCTTTATTGTTAACTAAAGTGAGTGTTTATTTATCAGTTTTAGATTTTAGTTTATGAAAAATTAGTGCAATAATCTGTTAATGAAAATTCGGTAATTCAAACTCCAAAAATCTCTCCCTCCCTAATTACAACCAAGCAATTTACATTTCACTTCATGGATGCATAACTAAGTAAATATTTAGTGAAACCTAAAGCTGTCTTTCTGTGTAAATTGTGCAATTTATAATATAATTACTATACAAATGTGAATAGTCCTTCAGTCTCCAGTAAATTCTTGCTAAAAGCTGAAATTTTCTTGGTAAACTATAATTGACAAAATAAACGTGAAAGATCTGATTGCTTAAATAGTTATGTTTTCTGTGTTTGACCAAATTGCCTTAATTAAAACTAAAAGTTTATTCTGCCACTTTATTTTAAACGAAGGTTGCTAAATACCTTTTTGCTGATGCTAGTATTAGGTTCTTGTTTGATTTCTGAACAATCTCGATTGTTTTTCTTTTAAATTAGCTAATATTTAATTGTGGGCATTGTATCTGAATAGATCTAATTGTAATGTACATTTCGGTTAAGTAATTATAATTTTTAATCATGGGCTTGAAGGCAAATTATTTTAGTGCTTAATATCAGGCTATAGAATCAAATTGAAAATGTACACATTGCGCTTGAAAAGATTTAGTTGTGAATCAATTAAATGTATATAATCTTATAAACAGTTTAATATACTTAGAAGTTTCACAGTTGGTTCAAATTATCTAAAATGTGTTTAATTATAACTAAATGCAATTATGATTTAATGTCACCCTCAACATATTTAATAGTTTCCATGAAATATCGCATTTTATCTATAATCACGTTTTGGTGTAAGAAAAAACAAATTATACATTCATTTCAGACTTGATGTTTATTCTTCTAAAGTTACTCGTTCTGAATTGAATTACAGGTACAAATAATTCTTTCCATTAGTGTAAACATTTAAATGCATATAAACTAAAAATAAATAAAACAATAAATGAGTGTTTTGTAAACCTATTAAAATATTATAAATTCAAACCTCTAATGTGTTTATATATATTTATGATTGCAAATTGAATTGTTAAAAACTCCTATCAAAATACTCCCTTGCCGAGAGCCAGTCACTATTTTTAAACAAGTGCAACGTGCACTTTTTAAAGTGATTTTTATTTTAAATTTTTACTTTGGAGAGCTTCTGGTTTTAAACTTGGCCAAAAAAGTCCATGATTTGCCCTTTTTTTTGGAGAGGGGGAAAAAGTCTTAGATTTGTGTTTTTGTTTTTAAAGATTGAAAACTTTTTGATATTTTATTTGCATTTTACACTTGACAACGGAAAGCTTTTTAGAAATGTGATTTTTTTTTCATAGAGAACAATATTTTTGCAATTTTGCTGTTGATGTAAAGTTTTACACTATCATTATCACAGTTCAGATGCCATTTTTGATGAGTGTTTTCTACGTAAAAAGGACATGAAATACTTTTTAAGGCGTGTTTTTGCACTTTGGCGAGTGTATTTTGTGGGAGCAGTTTGAAATACTGGCGAGAGAAATCTTATCGGGGCGAAAGTTGAACATTTCTGTTTTTTTTTAAAAGCCTCTTTTGAATTAGAATGTTTTGTGCTTTCACGAGTATCTGGCATTTTAAAAAGAGGAAAATTAAATATTTTGTACCTCGAATGTCCACTTTGTTTTTTTTCCTCTCTCTTTTATACAACAAACAATTCTGGATTTGAAATAATTTGGGTTTATTTCTAAACACGTCCCTCACCCCCCCCCCCCCCAAAAAAAAAAGTTTAAAGTTTTGTTGCCATTTCGGGAACAATTTTGTTTTGCGAACCTTTCACTTCGTGGGGAAGTGACGCATTTTTTTTGGTATTCAGCTTTCTTTAAAATTCAAGGACATTTTCCCCCCCCCCAACCCCGTGCTTCCTGTTTTGAAAACATTTGCTGACTTTTTTTGTCAAAATGTTTTACGCTTTAAAATGTTTTGTTCCGAACACATTTTTTTGTTGTTGTTTTTAAATGGAAAACACCTATCTGCTGTTGGCTTTTACATCTGCAACTTGGAAACATTTAGAATTGACTTGAGATTGCTGTCAACCTCTTCGGGTTAATTGGCTGTGAATCCAAAGGCTCGTGTTTTTTTTTCTCTCTGTTGTCTGTTCTTCCCTTCCTTCTGAAGGGAACAGGGAGCGTCAAAAAATCTGGCTCTCTCCTTGTTGCTCCAATTGAAGCGTCGATCGACGGACAGGCGTGAGATGATTGGAGTCAAATTCTAATGCGGCTGCTCAACCTGCATTTTCGTGAATTAAATCCGATCTGTCTTGTCTGTCTTTGTTTTTTCCCCCCCCCCCCCCCCCCCCCCTCCCACAAAATACAAACGAGTGGATTGCAGTGGCTTCCACTCGTGGTGTGACTGGGAGGCCACCGTGGGAGGGAGCGTGAATGTTCCGCCCAGTAGTGGCAAAGGATTAGCCACTGCACATGAGATAGCAATGTTAATGTGGGCCAAGGGTTACACACCCCCCGCCTCCCCTTGCGTCCTGGGGGGAAAAAGAAGTAAAGTTCGTTCTCAGTCTATTTTTTTTAAAAAAAACTGTTTGGAAGGTTTTCCCTACTCGAAATTTCATCTTGTTGAACTTTTGTACTTTTGATTTTTTTTATATTTGCAGTTTTGTGGACACTTTTTCCCTAAAAACAGCCAGTTTGGGCCTCTCTATAAGATCAACATGAATGCAGAAGTAAGCACCAACATTTTTTTTTCAAGAAAACGTTTTTTTAAAGCTGACGAGTGTTTAAGAGTTACAAAATATTTTCCTTTTTTTAAAATGAAACGCTATATACTCTGTATAATTTTTTAAAAAAATTAATCTGTAGTGTTAGAGGTGTGCGTTGAGTAGATTTCCCAAAAGCGCACTTTGTTTATGACTTTTATATATTTAGCTTTAGAGTCGTTTTTGGGTCAGACTTTAATTTGAAACAAAATCTGAGCGAGTGGCTTTTTTTTTAAAGAACAAAGGTTTTTAACTTCTCTCTTTTTCTTGCGGTGTTTTTCCCCCCTTTTTAATACTACCTACTCGAGCTGTTTATAAAAAAAAATCTTTGAACATTTTACATTGGATCAATCTTGATTCTGCCTTTCTCTTTTTTTTCAAGCTTGAATCGAACTGTTGAATTTTAAGTGTATAAGTGCAATTTTTAAAGTTTTTGAACGTTTTATGTTGATGATATTTAGAGAGCATATATAACATAGATATTTTTGTGCAGCTCCCTCTTTTCCCCCCTCCTTTCAATTTTTACAGTTAAGTAGTGCCTTTTTAGAGGGTTTTTGGGGTAGCTGGATGTGGTTTTTTTTAGCGCCTGTATATTTTTGTGAAGCCGTTGGACTCTGGTGTTACATTTGAGCAGAAGGTGAAACTTTTTTCCCTTCCGTTCCCCGCCCCGTCCTGTCAGTGGGCCACGAATTTAGCAGTGGGTTACTTTTTGCTCGGGGGAACGATCCCAAACACGCCTTTACATTTGGTCGCACCAAGTCACGAGTTTCTCTTGCTGTTCACGTTCTGCCCCCCCCAAATCCCCACCTCCCACCCCTTCTTTCTCCCCTCCCATAACTCCATCCATCCATCCATCCATCCACCCAACCCCGCACGCGCACACATTGGCAAAACATGTGTCCTTTGATTTGTTTCATGTGTTTCCAGACATGGGGGTTGAGGGGAAAGGGAGGGGGAAGCTGGCAACCAACACAGCTCACCATCGCTGTGCCTACCGTGAGATTCTGCTGTGCGTATGTGCTTCCTACCTCCGCCCAGTCCTCGAGACCGCTGCTGCTATGGGGTTAGTCACATTCCTTCACACTAAGTCCTCTTGACCTTTTTATGAGCTGAAGCTGGCACGGTTGACCAATTCATGCCTTCCAGGTTGAGCAGCTTCTTTGAGAACAGTAACCTCTGCGGTTGGGAGGTGGTGAATTTCCTTCTCTTCCCTTAACCTGCACCCCATCCCAAAAGTTCTGGTTTCCCGTGCAAATGCTTTCCTTCCCAAGACGCCCTGGCAATTTGATGGCTGAATCTCAAGTCATCCCAGAGTTGCAGAGCCTTCAATTTTCCAAGCACTCCCGTTTCCCCCTCCCTACTGTGCTTTGCGTTGCTGGTTTGGCTCGTTTTCTCGTTTTTTTTTCCCCCCCCTCCCCTCTCTGTCTCAATCTGAATCCCTGGTGCCTCGGGTTATCTGAAGATCATTGGGTCAAACCCTCCGTCTTGTCTGGTGTCCGTCCGAGCCTCCAAATTCACGTGGGGCTGCCGAGAGCAGATGGAAGTGCAGATGTCAGACCTTGGGTGTCTTCTCCCCCGCCCCTCCTCCCCCTTCTGTTCAGTGGAGAAATGGGGAGTTGCGCCCCCCCCCCCCCCCCCCCACTAGATGCCAAAGTGATTGTGAATCTCTTCAGTGGTTTCTGCATTCGCATCTTGTTAACATAAGCACCATGCACCAAAACATTGCATTTAAATAAAAGAATTTGCACTCCATGAGGTGCCTTCTAATTTCTCGGGGGCTTCTGGCAGTGCCTCTGGCAGCTTGTTCTAAGCCTGGTTGGATGGAGCTGAAAGGGGTAACTTGATCACGGTAGACAAGGGAGCATTTATAAATGTTGCGCGTGTGGGTTTCGGGGCAGGCCTTTACTGAGCTTCCGCACAGCCGTGAGAAAGATTGAGTGCCCATACTTAAATGAAACCTCTTGGTTTGGGTACAGAACTGTTTAGGAGATGGGGTGAGTGTGTGAGCTTTGTCGTCCCCAAGGGATTTGGTGCTGTGACCTCTGCTTCTCATTACTGCTACAAACAACGCTCTGACTAAGCGACAGGCCGCTTCTCTGGATTACCTCTCTAAAAATGTATCTGAACGCTGAGCAGTGTGACGTGCGCTGGCAAAGGTATTTGTAGGCAGATGCCGGATGTTGGCAGTGCAAATATTTTGGAGGCTGGGACTATTTCCCTTTCTCCCCCCCCCCCCCCCTTCCAAAAGATGGCCATTTGTTTGTTCATCTGCTCCAAGCTGTACGTGAGGGTTGACAGTGTGGAAGCGAGCAGTGCGGCTCAGCTGGTCTGTCCAGTTCGTGCTCAGTCCCTCCTCTGCGCCGCAACGCTTCATCCAATCCCATCATGGGTTTTTTTTTGTCTGTCTCTCTCTTGTGGGGTCGTGCAGCTGCCCCTCGACTCTGATCGTACTGTCCGCCTCAGTCACGGCAGTCTCTCTCTTCTCTCTTCCTCCCCCCCCCCCCCCAAAATCTCATCATTCCCTGCAGAGTGCCCATCGTCTGGAACCAGTCGGAGGGAGAGTTAGGTGGGTAGGCGAGGTTAGGTCAGAGCAGAATGGGGAGTGGGCAGAGAGTCGAGGTAGGGCGGGGGGACAGAGATTTGGGGGCTGGGGGGGGAGGTTTGCTGTGGTACCATTGGTGACCGAAATCAAGAAGGTTACAGCCAGGAAACTGCCCACCATCAACATTTTTGTCACCAATGGTACCGCAGCAAACCTCCCCATCTTGCGCTTAATACCACAAGCATTCAAATCAAGTCCAGGGTAGGAGGCAGCCTGGGGTGAGGGGTGGGTTTGGTGTGGGTTACCCCTCCTGACCTTTTACCACGTTACATTGGAGACTGGTCATTGCTGTCACAACCGATTTGTCTCTGGGGCCTGAACCGTGTGGGCTCAGAGGAGAGAAAGGGGGCAATCCACTCCATGGACGGTTAAAAGATGAAGGGAGGGTCCTTGCTATCCAAAGTGAAATGGGGCGAATTTGCAATGTGGTCAAAACACAACAGGGGCAAGGCTAAAAAAAAAACTGCTATCGAGTTATCTGAGAACGTTGGAGGGAATACAACAGCGCTCTCTCACCAAGTAATGTCAACGTAGGGATAGGGCTACTCAGTGGTCCGGGTAATCAGTGAACCAGCAGATGGTGTTCCATAAGAGGTACAGTTAGTCAGTTTGTAGATGACCCCAAAATTGGAGGGTGTACTGGACACCAAAGAGGGTTACCTCAGATTACAACAGGATCGGGACCAGATGGGCCAATGGGCTGAGGAGTGGCAGATGGAGTTTAATTCAGATAAATGTGAGGGGCTGCATTTTGGGAAAGCAAATCTTAGCAGGATTTATACACTTAATGGTAAGGTCCTAGGGAGTGTTATTGAACAAAGAGGCCTTGGAGTGCAGGTTCATAGCTCCTTGAAAGTGGAGTCACAGGTCGATAGGATAGTGAAGGAGGCGTTTGGTATGCTCTCCTTTATTGGTCAAGAGTATTGAGTACAGGAGTTGGGAGGTCAGGTTGTGGCTGTACAGGACATTGGTTAGGGCCACTATTGGAATATCGCGTGCAGTTCTGGTCTCCTTCCTATCGGAAAGATGTTGTGAAACTTGAAAGGGTTCAGAAAAGATTTACAAGGATGTTGCCAGGGTTGGAGGATTTGAGCTACAGGGAGAGGCTGAACAGGCTGGGTCTGTTTTCCCTGGAGTGTCGGAGACTGAGGGGTGACCTTATAGAGGTTTATAACATCATGAGAGGCATGGATAGGATAAATAGACAAAGTCTTTTCCCTGGGGTGCGGGAATCCAGAACTAGAGGGGCAGAGGTTTAGGGTGAGAGGGGAAAGATATAAAAGAGACCTAAGGGGTAACCTTTTCACACAGAGGGTGGTACGTGTATGGAATGAGCTGCCAGAGGATGTGGTGGAGGCTGGGACAGTTACAACATTTAAGAGGCATCTGGATGGGGACATGAATAGGAAGGGTTTGGAGGGATATGGACCGGGTGCTGGCAGGTGGGACTAGATTGGGTTGGGAACAAAGAAATGGCAGAAGAATTGAATTGGTACTTCAGATCTGTGTTTACTAGGGAAGACACAAAGCAATCTCCCCGAGGTAACAGTGGCTGAAGGACCTGAACTGAAGGGAATTTATATTTGCCAGGATTTGGTGTTGGAGAGACTGTTAGGTCTGAAGGTTGATAAGTCCCCAGGGCCTGATGGTCTACATCCCAGGGTACTGAAGGAGGTGGCTCGAGAAATTGTGGATGCGTTGGTGATTATTTTCCAGAGTTCGATAGATTTGGGATCAGTCCGTGTGGATTGAAGGGCGGCTAATGTTGTACCACTTTTTTTAAGAAAGGTGGGAGAGAAAAAGCAGGAAATTATAGACCAGTTAGTCTGCCCTCAGTGGTGGGAAAGATGCTGGAGTCTATTATAAAGGATGAATTTATGACACATCTGGATGGTAGTAACAGGATAGGACAGAGTCAGCATGGATTTATGAAGGGGAAATCATGCTTGACTAATCTTCTGGAATTTTTTGAGGATGTAACTCTGAAGATGGACGAGGGAGATCCAGTAGATGTAGTGTACCTGGACTTTCAGAAAGCTTTTGATAAAGTCCCACATAGGAGGTTAGTGAACAAAATTAGGGTGCACGGTATTGGGGGCAAAGTACTAACTTGGATCGAAAGTTGGTTGGCTGACAGGAAACAAAGGGTAGTGATAAACGGCTCCATTTCAGAATGGCAGGCAGTGACCAGTGGGGTACCGCAGGGATCCGTGCTGGGACCGCAGCTTTTTACAATGTATGTTAATGATATAGAAGATGGTATTAGCAATAACATCAGCAAATTTGCTGATGATACTAAGCTGGGTGGCAGGGTGAAATGTGATGAGGATGTTAGGAGATTACAGGGTGACCTGGACAGGTTAGGTGAGTGGGCAGATGCATGGCAGATGCAGTTTAATGTGGGTAAATGTATGGTTATCCACTTTGGTGGCAAGAACAGGAAGGTAGATTACTACCTAAATGGAATCAAATTAGGTAAAGGGGCAGTACAGAGAGATCTGGGTGTTCTTGTACGCCAGTCAATGAAGGTAAGCATGCAGGTACAGCAGGTAGTGAAGAAGGCTAATAGCATGCTGGCCTTCATAACAAGAGGGATTGAGTATAAAAGCAAAGAGGTGTTTCTGCAGCTGTACAGGACCCTGGTGAGACCACACCTGGAGTAATGTGTGCTGTTCTGGTCTCCAAATTTGAGGAAGGACATTCTGACTGTTGAGGGAGTGCAGCGTAGGTTCACGAGGTCAATTCCTGGAATGGCGGGATTACCTTACACGGAAAGACTGAAGCGACTGGGCTTGTATACCCTTGAGTTTAGAAGACTGAGAGGGGATCTGATTGAGACATATAAAATTATTAAAGGATTGGACACTCTGGAGGCAGGAAACATGTTTCCGTTGATGGGGGAGTGCCGAACCAGAGGACACAGCTTAAAAATACGGGGTAGACTATTTAGGACAGAGATGAGGAGAAACTTCTTCACCCAGAGAGTGGTGGCTGTGTGGAATGCTCTGCACCAGAGGGCAGTGGAGGCCCAGTCTCTGGATTCATTTAAGAAAGAGTTGGATAGAGCTCTTAAAGATAGTGGAATCAAGGGTTATGGAGATAAGGCAGGAACAGGATACTGATGAAGGATGATCAGCCATGATCATATTGAATGGTGGTGCAGGCTCGAAGGGCAGAATGGCCCACTCCTGCACCTATTGATATCTGGGTCGGCACGGAGGGTCTGTTCGAGTGCTATACATCTATATGACTCTCTAACTGCTTAGCACTGACCCGAGACCGGACATTAGAATAGACCTGAAAAGGTAGCCCCGAGAGGAGGTGAGCGGGCCGCAGGAGACCGGAGCTGACTGTGAACGTTTGGCACGTCCTTCGGGCTGCGTGGGTCGGTTTCTGCGCTTTCAGCTGTGCCAATTCAGGCTCACAGGGGAACTGGTGGGTGCAGGCCCGTCGACCAAAGTTGGGATAAGTGCAGGTCTGGAGGCAATCGGGCCAGGAGCGGGCTGCTGGGAAACTAGTCAAGTTTGGGACTGGTCGGGCCGAAGAGTCCCGTTTCCCTGCCGTACGAATCTTGTGACCCTGGGGGTGGGGGAAATACACGGTCCCTGGGCGCTGCCGCAACAAGGTTTCCCAGACAAACGTTTATCCGTCGAGAGCCTGTTGCGATCAAGGCTGTGTGGAGCGGGGCATCCTTGGAGAAGGTTTGGGGGGGGGGTTGTTCGCTGGAGAGGTCAGTGTGGTTTTGAGCGCCCTGTAACTTTGTAGAATAAAAGGCTAGCCTGTGGGAGGGGAGGGGTAGGTGCCATGAACTGGGCAGACCCACAATTGCCAGAAAGCCTCGCTTTTGAGCAGTCCACGCGTAGCGACGTACTGCACTCGCGCGGTGTCTGGGACCCGAGGTTGGGTGGATCGGGAGAGCGGGACGGGGTCGAGTCCACCCCGGGGTTTGGGAACTAGGGGTGAGCCGTTTGAAAGTTCTGACCGCGCAGGACCAGGAGGATGGGTCAGTTCCGCGAGAGAGAGAGAGAGATGCCAGGAGTAGGAACTTGTAAATGCAGGAGTTGTCAGCCATCCCTCCCTGCGGCTGCGTTGGCTCCCGTCTCGATGTAATCTTCACCCCGTAGATTCTCGGTCTTGTTTTGAAATCCCGTAACCCACCTCAGAGAGCTCTGGGCCACTTGAATGTCCCCGATTCTAATGGCCCCACCACTGGGGAAGCCAAGCCTTGGTCTCCGAGCTGGAGAACACCCTTTCCTGATCTCCTGATCTCTTTCCCCCCCCCCCCCCCCGGTGCTCCTTCAAAAGCCGCGCGCTATGACCAAGCTCCCTGGAACACCGTCCAGAGTCGTGGCTTTGGAGGAAGTGGGGGAGAGTTGGATAACTTTCTGAAAAGATGGTTTGCACTGAGCAGGGGGGAAAGGAGGGGGGAGGACACCATGGGCTGAACGGCTTTTCCCCCCCCCCCCCCCCTCGGCCTGAGCCCGCTTAAAGACTTGGCGCGGTCAGTAAACCTGACCTTCCCAGGGCTGAGGGTGCCACGCGAAGGGGGAGGAGAGGGCTGAAGCCCTCCCTCGTGTGCATGCGACAGCCCCCCCCCCCCCCCCCCCCCCCGTTTCTCCTCCTTCCCCCCCCAAGTGAGAAATCGAGTCGCCTCTGAAGCCACAAGGTGAAAGACGCCCCGGTGCTGTCTGAGCGGATGTTTGGAGAAGGAAGCCGGGCTGGGCTGGTCCACGCCAACCAGCAGGCCCTGGCTGACCAGAAAATCCAGCCTCCCCTCCGGACCGTCACGCTGTCGCCCCCCTCCCAACCCTGCCAGAAGGCTGCCTCCCATCTTCTCCACTGCTGACGGGCTGCTCGCTTCCTCTTGTTGCACTGACAGCCGCGCCTCCCACCAGAGGGAATTCACACCTGGTGGTGGACCTTGCGTTCTTGTTTCGCTGAGAGCGAGCGGGCAACAGTGCGCCCTTTTTTTAAAAAAAATTTGGTAATTAGCGTCGTCGTCGTCTTCTTCCTCCACCCCGCTCGGAGGTTATCAGGACGTTCGCTTTCTCTCGACAAGCAGGCGGCAGAAAGCTTTTCCCGAGTCGTTCTCTCGAGCTCTCCGGGCTGCGCTGTTGCCTGGTTGCCATGAGGAAAAGCGCTTACGATGACTGTCAGTGTTGGAGGGTTCAGCGAAAAGCTTTTTTGCATTCTCCCCCCCCCCCCCCACCCCCCTCGCAAAAACAAAAGCCCTCTTCGGGCCAGAGCACACCCGCTGTCTCTCCAAGAGTCTGTAACTGCTCCGTTCGCTGTCTCTCGGGACTCTGGCGTGAGCCCCCTTGTTTATTTCTCCCCCCTACCCGCAGCTGGTGAGCTGGCCCTTTGGAGATGTGTTCCACCCATCATCGTGCCCCCTCTCCCAGCCCCCAGGTGCCCTCTGCCATCTTCTCTCCTGGTCCACCTCCCAGATATCTGCACTCCCTCCGCGCCAGCCCTAACAACCATCTTGTCTCAACTCTCTCTCTCTCTCTCTCTCTCTCTCTCTCTGCCTTTTGCAGTACGTTTTTGGAGTGCACTCGATCTTGCATGCGCACTTGCCCGTCTCCCCCTGTTATTCCCTCCGTCCATCTCAGGGTCCTGGAGGGGTTTCGTCCAAACTTCCGCCAGTTGCGTTGCAGAGGCCGGGGGTGGGGGGTGAGGAGTGAGCAGGATGCCCTCCAGCCCCTCGCGGCCGCTCTGCCATCAGGGCTCGAGCAGCGGCCGCTCTCCACATCCCTGATCTCTCTGCGCATTCTTCCCCCTGCCCCCCCCCCCCCCCCAAACTTGGGGTCACCTTGTGGGGTGTTTCCTGTGGTCGCTGGGAGCGTTCCAAACTCTCCCTTCAGCCAGGGAATTGGGCAGCGACGCAGAGGTGGCTCGGGGTGAATCTCTCCTTGTGGAGAGGGGGGTGGCTGGGAGCACTCGAGGTTGGAGGTGGCGGGAGTGCTGAGGGTCGTTTAAAGGGGGTCATGGTGGGAGCCTGAGGGTCTGCTCGTGACTCCCCCTACCCACCCCCCTCCACCAAGGCCTCACAGCCCTCTGCCTCGTTTTGAGCGTTGGCCTCTGATTACGCCAGGAGCGATTCTGTGCGCCAAGCCACCTGTTGCGTGTTGGCCTGCGTTCGCCCTCGATGTCCCCGTCCTGCTCACTCTCGTCGTACCCTGTCACCTTGTAAATCAGTGCTGTTCACTAACCTAACCTAACCCACCCCACCTCGCTGCAGCTCTGGTCTGTTGTAACTGCTTCGCTTTAACCCCCTGACCATTCGCCCCCGTCCAGTTTAATGCCGCAGAGTGGGAGTGCCCCGCAGTTTCGTTCCTCGGGGTGTTTTCCGAGTTCACCACCCTCTGTTCGAGTCCAAGGACCGGGCTGACTCGCTGCCTGAAGGTGGACAGGGGTGGGTCGCCCTTGGGTGCGATGAGGAATGGAGTGGGGAGGGGAGTGCTGGCGCGGGTGTTGATAAGACGACGCGCGTCACTTCTCCTCCTTTGTCAAACACGGGCCGTCAGAGATCACGCCTTCCTTTTACAGCTGTTTGTGTCCCTCTCCGTTAAAAAGCGCACGTCACAAAACCGACACGAGCTGCCGGTGAGAGTAGGAGGTACTCGGCGTTTCCAGCACACGTCCAGAGCGCCCTGATCCCCAATGTTCTTTCTTTGCGTGTACGCCGCTGTTTTCTGTGGCGTGGGCGCGGGGCTCTTACGGCGCACGCAGGTGTTGGAAAGGCCCGAGAGGGTCAGCCTGGGTGGGGGGGGGGGGAACGTCGAAAGCGGTCTGCAGGTCAGGTTCGAGCGTGCGCAACCCCGGTTCTCAGATGAAGGTTCCCTCGAGCCATTCCCCCCCAAAGGGAGATTGGGCAGGAGAGATCGGCAGGCAGAGGTGCGGATTGCTGGAGGTCAGAGTGGCGCCGGGGAAAGCGCGGCGGGTCAGGCAGCATCCGAGGAGCAGGAGAATCGAGGTTTCGGGCATGAGCCCCCCATCGGGAATTTCTGCCTGGCGGGAGTTGAGGGAAACGAGGGGCAACCTCCCAGACGTGTGCACGATCCTGAGGGCGACTCGATTGAATGCAACAGTGGTTGAGGAGGGAATGTATTTGTGCTGGAGGCAGGTCAGGGGAGGTGGGCTGGATTGGTTCGAGGGACGAAGGGGGTCTGTCTGTGGGGAGAGATCGAGCGGTTTAGGCCGTTGCTCATTGAGATCTAATCGAGGTGCACAGGGTGGTAAAGGGTAACCGCAAAGTAGCTGTAGGGAGGATGTTTCCTCACGTGAGGCAGTCTAATTTCGGAACAAAATGGGGCAAATTCAAAACAGAGGCCATGAATTACTTCTCTCGATGGGTGGCGAGCCTGGTGTAATTCGTCCTCCCCGAAAATGCGAGGTGCTGCATTTTGGGAAAGCAAATCTTAGCAGGACGTATATACTTAATGGTAAGGTCCTGGGGAGTGTCGCTGAACAGAGAGACCTTGGAGTGCAGGTTCATAGCTCCTTGAAAGTGGAGTCACAGGTCGATAGGATAGTGAAGGAGGTGTTTGGGATGGTCTCCTTTATTGGTCAGAGTATTGAGTACAGGAGTTGGGAGGTCAGGTTGGGGCTGTACAGGACATTGCTTAGGGTCACTGTTGGGATATCGCGGGCAATTCTGGTCTCCTTCCAATCGGAAAGATGTTGTGAAAGGGTTCAGGAAAGATTTACAAGGACGTTGGAGGGTTTGAGCTACAGGGAGAGGCTGGACAGGCCGGGGCTGTTTTCCCCCGGAGCGTCGGAGGCTGAGGGGGGGGGGTGACCTGGTTTATAAAACCATGAGGGGGCACGGATAGGGGTAAATAGGCAAGGTCTTTTCCCTGGGGTGGGGGAGTCCAGAACTAGAGGGGGGTAGGTTTAGGGTGAGAGGGGGAAAGGGAGCTGAGGGGTAACGTTCTCACCCAGAGGGTGGTGCGTGTGTGGAATGAGCTGCCAGAGGAAGGGGGTGGAGGCTGGTACAATGACAGCATTGAAAAGGTGGATGGGGACAGGGATAGGAAAGGGTTTGGAGGGATATGGGCCAAGGGGCTGGCAGGTGGGACTAGGTTAGGTTAGGGATATCTGGGTAGGCCTGGACGAGATGGGCCGAAGGGTCTGTTTCCGTGCTGTACGTCTCTCTGACGCTGAAGAGTGCAGCGGACGCCAGGGGAGGTGGGCATGTTTAATGCGTAACGTGTTGAAGGGTCACGGGGAGCGGGCGAGAGGGTGGAGCCGGGGCCCAAGGTGAGATCAGCCGTGATCGTCTCAAAACGCCAGAGCGGGCTGAGAGCTCTCGTGTTTGAGCATCGCGATCCTGTGGAATGTCTCTCTCTCCAGAGGCCTGCCTGTCGAACGTTAGTCTGGGCCAACCTCCGAGAGATCTCGGACCGCCCGGGATGATAGGGGGAGAGGGGGAATTTCAGCCCGTGACCCCTTTACAGAATGGCGGAGTGGGCCGGGTGGCCACCTGCTCTTCTGGGAGCACTTCTTTGCCAGGTCTTGGAGGGTCTTGGAGGAACTGGGTGGCACGGTGGCACAGTGGTTAGCACTGCTGCCTCACAGCGCCAGGGACCCGGGTTCAATTCCCGCCTCAGGCGACTCTCTGTGTGGAGTTTGCACGTTCTCCCCGTGTCTGTGTGGGTTTCCTCCGGGTGCTCCGGTTTCCTCCCACAATCCAAAGATGTGCAGGTCAGGTGAATAGGCCATGCTAAATTGCCCATAGTGTTAGGTAAGGGGTAAATGTAGGGGTATGGGTGGGTTGCGCTTCGGCGGGTCGGTGTGGACTTGTTGGGCCGAAGGGCCTGTTTCCGCACTGTAAGTAATCTAATCTAAAAAACTGGAGTTGGGTGCGTTTTTATTTTTGGGTGAGGCTTTGGGCCTCAGCCCCGGTACTCGCCGCTCGGTCAACTGTTAAAAAGACCGGGCAGACGTCAAGAGTTTTGAATTTACTTTTGGGTGTACTCAGGACCGCTTTTACGTGTAGTGATTCGGAGTAGCGCCAGGGTGTACGAAGTTTAAAAAAAAACCCCGTAACGCCAGGTTATAGTCCGATGGGTTTATTTGGAGGCACTCGCTTTCGGAACGCTGCTCCTTATCCAAGTGGTGGTGGAGTAAAGGTTGTGGGATTTACCTACCAAGCCAACGTTGTCATCCTGACACACGACGGGCTGAACAAACGATCCCGGTCTTTTCTCGGTCTACAACTTTGCTTGCATCGCACCGTGAAGGTTTGCCGTCGGTTCTCTGTCCGACTCCACCTGACCAAGGAGCAGCGCTCCGACGACGCGCTGCTGCTCTCACGTCGCACAAAAACGCAGCGCTGCGCTCAGGAAGCCTGGTCCCGGGTCTGGGATGCCACCGGGGCAGCGTTCCCGAGGCCTGGGGGGGGGGGGTCCCAATCCCACGGCAGCCGGTGGACTCGACGTCGGTGAGCCCGCGAGCGCGAAGGCGCTCCCAGCGCCGCTGGCGGTTCAGCGGTTACGTTGTCTGTCCTCGGCCTCCCGTTCTGGCTCGCTGAAGTGTCCCCTCGGTGGGGGGGGGGGGATGGGGAAGGAATCTGCCGTCCTCACCCAGCCCCCTCGAGCCTGCACCTCTGCCGTCCCGTAAGAGCTGGTCGTCCGACCTCTGCCTCTCCCACTTTTACCCCCCCCCCCCCCTCCTCCTTCCCCCTCGCCTCCCGTTTCTGCTTCCAAGGTCACCAGGAACATCCTTCCTGTCTTTACCTGGTGTCGTTCCATTCAAATCTTCCAGGCATCTGGGAGATTCCACCCACCAGCGCCAATCCCCGTGATTTCCCCCCGCACCCCCCCCAAATGCCACCATGAAAATGATTTGTTTATCCCTACTGTCTGCTGATCGGACCTCCATTACTAAACTACCATACTGTCTGCTGATCGGACCTCCATTACTAAACTACCAGTCGCTCGCGCCCACCCCCCCAGCCTCATACGTGTTAATTCTATATGCTCATCTGTTATTGGGAGAGGTGGAGGGTGGGGTGGGAGGAGGGGAACCCCTTTAGGGAGTCCCAGGTAAATGGCATCCACTGGATCCCCCTCTGGTGCCAACTCTCTCGGAGTTACATCCCTGAAAAGCTGGGCAGCGCGTTGGCCGAGCCTGGCTTCCCTTTGGACCCCCCCCCCCCCATCGCTGACTCTGTTTGACCCAGCGTCCGTATTCCAGACGGACAGCGACGAGCTTGAGTTTTGACTGCTTTCCCCCCCCCCGCCTCCAAACCTCCCCAGAAATGGCGACGCCAGGCCCTCAGGCCAGCGAGGAGCGGCCAGCAAACGTTGGCAGTTCCCCGGCTCCACCAAAAGAGTAGATCTCGAATTTGCCGACTCTCCCGGGTGCCTGACAGAGAGGGCGTGCTTGTCTTGGCAGTGAGGGGGGGAGGGGGTCCGACACTAAGGATTGTGAATGCAGGCGCTGCTGATATTTAAAAAAAAAACACACCTTCCAGTCCAAAAGAAGCCACGTGAAGGTGTGGCACAAGTTGGTCGAGGCGGGGGGGACACTGGGCTGGGTCGCAGCTTCTGAGTTGTCGAACCTTGGGCGTCCCCAGGGAGGGGGGGGGGTGGGGGGTAACATTGAACCGGCCCCACCCGGGAGTTTCGCTGAGTGTCACCGCATGGCTGCCTCGGAAGGTGTAGGTGGTGCTCGGTGTGTGTGTGTGGGCTTGCACCCCCCCCCCCCCCCTATCCGGTCTCTCCACGTTGCCCCGTCGCACCCGGTGGGGGGGGTAATGTGTAACGAAAATCCCCGGGTCGCTCGGCGGTGTTGTCTACGCCTGAACACACGCCGAAACCCTGCTCGGCTCCCCAACGACGCCTCACCCCCTTTCTTTCCCCACCCCCCCCCCCCCCCCCCCACCCCAACCCAGTCTGTGCTTCCTCAGCGACACCAGAGTGGGTTCGGTCTCACTGGCTGGGTGGGGGGTGGGGGAAGGTGGTTGCGTCGCCACAATTCGATAGGTGAGCCCATGCCTGGGACTCAACCCGCGTGGCTGTGGGTCTGGTGTCACCGTTCGCTCTGGGGGGGGGGGGGGGAAAGACACGGTGCTGGGGCGGGAGTCCCGGTGAAAGGGGTGCCCCCCGTCCCGTCCTGTCCCGTACGGGCGGGGCGGGCGGGCTGCGAAATCGGTTCTTCCCTGCACCTTCCGGCACCAGGCCGCGCATGCGGTAATCTCCTCGGGAGAGGAGCGAGTTATTCTCGCTATTCCCCAAGCGAACCTCCCTCCCGACGCGAGCGAAAGGGAAGAGAAAATGTCGGTGAGGGGGGGGGGGGGGGCGCGCTCTCCCTCGGGCGACGAGTCCGAGAAACGGCAGTGACCCGGTTCGGGGCGCTACGTAAATGCGGGTCCGCTTGCGGGGTTCGCTGAACTCCCGACCACCAGCGGCCCCCGAAATGACTAGCGTGCTTCCCCACACGCACTCCAGTGAGCTCTCTAAGTACAGACCACCCCCCCCCCCTCTCTTAGAAAGTTCACTTTTTATGGAGGACCCACACTCGTTTACGCTAGACGAAAATAACCCCAGCAGGATTTTGGCGAGAGCAGGCAAAGATTCCCACCCCCACCCTGTGGATTAACGCCTCCTTCACTTTACGCCGTGATGAATCGTTTCATAGGAACGCTCTACTTTTGCATGGGGGAGGGGTGGATACTTCGCGAGGGGGAGACTGAGGGGATACAGGATAACGAGGGGCGATCTCTGCGGCACGTTTGCAGACGTGAGGCGGGCAAGTGAGCACTCGGTCTCCGAGGCAGGAGGAGAGAGAGAGAGAGGTGGGGGGGGTGGAAGGAGGGTGTTGGAGCAGGAATACTTAATGACCAAAGGTTCGCCAGCTTGTGCCCCCTCGCAATCAGGAAGGGGCAGGGGGGGGGAGGTGGTGCCAGAGTTCAGAAGCGGGAGTCGGCTCGTTTCACCGATGGCTCAACGGTGTCTCCTTCTCTTCCGAAACCCCCCTCCATTCCCCCCCACCCTCCCAGGGGTACGACAGCCTCATGGCCGCCAAGCTGATGGCCAGCAACGTCACCAACAAGAACGACCCGCGGTCGCTGAACTCCCGGGTGTTCATCGGCAACCTGAACACGGCTGTGGTGAAGAAGACGGACGTGGAGGTGCTCTTCGCCAAGTACGGCAAGATCGTGGGCTGCTCGGTGCACAAGGGCTACGCCTTCTGTCCAGTACGCCAACGAGCGGACCGCTCGGACGGCAGTGGCTGCTGAGGATGGCCGAATAATTGCGGGGCAGCCACTGGGTGAGTGCGAGCCCACCCGCGACCCGGCGCGCCTGTCCTGATTTGATCGGGGAGGGGTTGGGGTTTAGCGGGATGCGTGGCTCGCTCCTGGCTGTCAAGAGGATGGGCAGTTCGTGGGGGGAGCGGGCCGAGAGTGTCGGAAAGCAGGGCCCCCTCCCGCAGCGTCGCTCCAGCTGGGCGTGGGGATCGTACACAGGGCGTGCCTTTCCCCCGTCGCGGCGTGCTCCCTTCATTGCCGTTTACTGGCTCACTCCAGCCCCCCCCCCTTTCCCTCTGTCTCTAGGGACTGTGACCCCACCCACCCCCACACTCTCGGGCATGCCCTACCCCCCCCCTTCCCATAACCCCACGAGCGCTTCCTCCCCGAGCCCCTGTCCAGCGAATGCCCCCCACACCCTCGACTGGGGGGGGGTGCTGCGCTGTCCTCACTCCCAGGGCACCACTTCCTCTCTCTCAGTACCCCCTCCCTCACTTCGTGCCCTCTCTGACTACTCCATCTCTCTCCCTAACCCTTTCTCTCTTCCTCCCCCTCGTTCTCTCACTGCTTTCTCCCCCCCCCACCCCGTTGATCCCCTTGTCGTCCTCACTGACGCTTTCGCTGCCCTCCCTCTCCCCCCCTCCTTCCCCTCGCTCCCATTGATCCCCCTTGCTCCCCTCCCTCTCCTCCCCTCGCTCTCGCTGCCCCTCACGCTCTCCCAGTCTCCTGCCCCCACCCACCCCCCCCCCAACTCCCAAACCCCCACTCCCCAAACCCCCACTCACTCTCCGATTTATAGAGATGTACAGCACAGACACACACCCTTCGGCCCGCCCCGTCCGTGCTGACCCCAATATCCCTAACCTAATCCAGTCCCCGTTTGCCAGCCCCTCGGCCCATTACCCTCCAATCCCTTCCCTATCCTGTCCCCATCCACCTTTTCAATGCTGTCATTGTCCCAGCCTCCACCCCCTTCCTCTGGCAGCTCATTCCACACACGCACCACCCTCTGGGTGAGAACGTTACCCCCTCAGCTCCCTTTCCCCTCTCACCCTAAACCTACCCCCCTCTAGTTCTGGACTCCCCCCACCCCGGGGGGGGGGGGAAAGACCTTGTCTATTTACCCCTATCCGTGCCCCCTCATGGTTTTATAAACCAGGTCACCCCCCCCTCAGCCTCCGACGCTCCGGGGAAAACAGCCCCGGCCTGTCCAGCCTCTCCCTGTAGCTCAAACCCTCCAACATCCTTGTAAATCTTTCCTGAACCCTTTCACAACATCTTTCCGATAGGAAGGGGACCAGAATTGCTCGCGATATCCCAACAGTGGCCCTAACCAATGTCCTGTACAGCCCCAACCTGACCTCCCCAACTCCTGTACTCAATACTCTGACCAATAAAGGAGAACATACCAAACACCTCCTTCACTATCCTATCGACCTGTGACTCCACTTTCAAGGAGCTATGAACCTGCACTCCAAGGTCTCTCTGTTCAGCGACACTCCCCAGGACCTTACCATTAAGTATATAAGTCCTGGTAAGATTTGCTTTCCCAAAATGCAGCACCTCGCATTTATCTGAATTAAACTCCATCTGCCACCCCTCAGCCCATTGGCCCATCTGGTCCCGATCCTGTTGTAATCTGAGTAACCCTCTTCGCTGTCC